>NW_007727064.1:136088-138035 GCF_000696425.1 Galeopterus variegatus
ACACTCCCAAGTGTGTGGCGAAAACCATCCCAATCTTGACACTGAATTTATTTCTGCATTTTTCAAGAAATGAAAAAGCTCAGAATTGAAATCATACTCTGAAAAAATACATAAGCAATAATTGGTCACACAAAAAAAACACATACACAAAGCAACACACCATGAATTTTCAGGTGAATGAAGCTGACCTCTCCAGGAAGGCCACTGTCTTACCTCTGAATTTCTTAGGTGGGTTGTTAAGGTCTCCAGCTTCTGGCTGTACAACACAACGATCATCCACGAGGCTGCAAAGAAGACACAGATAAATGCTATATCAAGCCAAGTCTAGGAAAATAAAACCCTAAGCACTATGCAAAAATCAATTATCCTGGGGCTTTCCCTGTGCAAAATTTAGAATGCCGCATTCTCCTGCCAGGGAGGTGTTTACGAAGTTTCCTATGCATGGAGTGAAACCTAACCTAAAAGCCCAAGGTTCTGCTTCTGCGATGGGCACATTAACCTACTGTTTTCTGTGGCTCTTTTCCCTTAACCACACCCATGATGGATTCGAGCACAGTATGCAATATTGCTGAAGTTGGGAGACAATGGCAAGGGGTCAATGCATTTAACTAATGGTAGCTTAGGAGCCAACTTTGTGCCAGACTCTGTGCTAGGTCCTGAGAGGTGAGGACGAACCTGAGCCAGGCCCCTGCCCTTAGGGAGCTCAAAGCTAGTGCAGGAACCATGAAAGCCTAAGGGCTGTAAGAGAAGGAAGAAGAAAATACAGGCAGAACCGAACTGTGCCTGAGGCCATTTGAGAAGATGCAGGCAGAGGAAGCTATCCTGGAAATATCAGAGGAGCTGAGATAGAGGTGGGAAGATGAAGAGGGGAGTATTTTCTTTTTTTTNAAATATCAGAGGAGCTGAGATAGAGGTGGGAAGATGAAGAGGGGAGTATTTTCTTTTTTTTTATTGAAACATAATTGATTATACATATTTGTGGGGTACAGAGTTGAATATAAATACCTGTATAAAACATGTGATGATCAAATCAAGATAATTAGTAAACTCATCTTTATAAAATGTAATCATTCTTTGTGACCTTTAACCAATTTCTCACTAACCAAGAGGGGAGCATTGTCAGGTGGAAGGAACTGAGAGTGCACAGGCATGGAGCTATGCAAGGAATTCTGGAGCTTCAAAAGCAACTAGCAGGGAAAGTACAAAAAATTACAAATAAATAACCTGCCCCAAATGATATAAAGCCCCAATATTTAAAGTCCTGACTGATTAACTTGCATGATTCTTTTAGAAGAACCACTGAAAAAATTTGTTTCTGAACAGATGAGGAAACTGAGGCTCTGAGAACTTACATATGTCCACATTCCTAAAACTGGTATTGTTAGGACTGGCTCATTTTCCGAGTGAACACAGAACTTGCTCCTAGCTGACATGCTATGGTTCTAAATTCTGCACTGCCTCTCATCCCAAATGCAAGGTACCATTAAATATTCAGCCTCTACCCTTACTGGTCTTTCCTCCAAAATTCCCTTTCATCTCCTAAAGTCCTGCCCGTCTTTCCAGGCCCTGATTCAGACCCCACTTTCTCCACAAAGCCCCCTCAAGGTTTTCCTGCCCCAGGCACTCTCTGCTTCTCCTCTTCCTTCCTCCCAACCCCACTGGCTGAGACTCTGAAGGTGCACCAGGCTATGAGCTACATGAAGGCAGTGAGTTAGTTGCCTACTTTGTGGCTCAGAAGATGCCCAAGGCTATCAGCTCAGTATCTAATTGGTGGGTGAATCCAAGTGTCTGGAGTAGCCCACTAGCAGTTTGCCTCCTTCGCTTCAAGACACAAGACCTCGGGCCGGCCCAGCGGCGCACTGGAGAGTACGCCACTTGGGAGCGCGGCTTGGGAGCGCGGTGGCGCTCCCACCGAGGGTTCAGATCCCATGTGGAGACCGGTTCCCG
>NW_007727064.1:138654-141559 GCF_000696425.1 Galeopterus variegatus
GTTGCGATCCCGTTACCGGTCAGTAAAAAAAGACAAAAAGGAAAAAAAAAAAAAAAAGACACAAGACCTCACTGCATCACCAAGAGGAACAGGGTGTCCTTATGTAAGAATCAAGAGCAGAACATGCACATATAAAACCCCCAGCCCTGAGCCCTTGTGAATATAAGTCCAGTCATGCCCACCAGAGCTAACACAATATTTGAAAGGGCAGCCTCAGAATCTAGTACAGGGCTGGGTTAATTAATCAAGTTCCCAAACAAGGAGGAAGTGGTAGGAGAAAGGGCCCCAGCTGAGTCTAGAAGACAACTGAATTGTCGATGGCACTCTGCCACCTACTAGTGGCATGACCGTGACTACATCTCATTCCTCCAGGTCTCAGTTTCTTCATCTGCAAAATTAAAGAGTTGATCTGAAAGATTCTCAACTAGGGGGATGTTCACCAGGGTTTTTGTTTCTCCGTATACTGATATACGGAGAAACAGGCTTATTAAAGCTCTGTTCTCATACAGGACCCAGGAACCTTTACATTGAACAAGCTCCAAAGGTGGTTCAGAAACACATCATTGGTTAGTGCCTGTGCACACATGTACTGGCTCTCCAAGGTCCTGTTGGAGTTCTAAAGTCCAAGGAATCAATGAAGTCATTCAGAGGGAACCACCCACATAAATGGGCCAGGGCTGGGGAGCTAGACCCCGAGTCTCACAAAGACTGGCAGTCACTCATTGTAGTCCACAACTGGTGCCCCATAAATGTTAGGTCAAGCTTAATTTTCTAAATGCACTTTTATACCAGCTATCCTCAAATATGTGCGGGTGACCAAAGGAATACAGTATTCATCTGAAGGAAGTATCAGTAGCCCAAAGTTCAAAAGAAAGCCATCCTCACTGCTATGGATTGAATTGTGTCCCCAAATTCCCCTGTATTTGAAGCTTAATCCCCACTGACAGTGTTAAGAAGGTGGGAAATCCTATTATGGTAATTCAAAGGTAGGGCATTAAAGAGGTAATTAGACTGTGAGGACCATGCCCTAGTAAATGGATTAATCCATTGATGGTTTAATGGTGATCATGGGCATGACTCTGATGGCTTTAAAAGGAGAGTGCCTGAGGAGCTCGCTCTCTCTCTGCTTCTGCCATTTAACCATGTGACACCCTGTTCACTGAAGTCACCACCAAAGAAGGCCCTCACCAGATGTGTTCCCTGGACTCTGGACTTCCCAGCCTTTGAAACTGTAAGCAATAAATATTGTTCCTTTACAAATTAACCAGTTTCAGGTATTTCTGTTACAAACAACAGAAATGGACTAATACACTCACTTTTCTAAATAAGAGGGCCAAGGGAGCTCATCATTAATTTGTTTTTAATACTTGAAGAAAACACTTATAAAGCTAAAAGTTTGTACCTCCTAGGAATTTTAAGAATGGATACCCTGGAAGAAACCAAGGAAGGAAAAGGAGGTACTAAGATTTCAGGGGCTCAGTGGGCATAGGGGGGCTCAGCAGCTGACTGCAAGTGAACTTGGGAGACTGGGAGGAAAGGGCCCCAGAGGAGAAATGGGCACATGGTGGGGTTGAGGCATAAAGGGCATCCAGAGAGGGGCCGTGGGCAGACAGTGAGGAGGGAGCGTGCAGGGAAGCGGGGAAGGGAGGGACTGCCCTGCAGAGGGTGGCTGCTGGGAGCCCTGGCGTTGGAGCCCCAAGTCCTCTGAGCTGTGAAACCTCGGGCCAGTGAAGTCACCTCTGAAGCGCAGAGGTTTTGCCTCCATCAGCAGTGGCAATGCTAGTGCTCCCCACAGAGTTGTCTGAGGATGAAGGGGATGGAATAGACACAGGAGTGAGCACAGTGCCTGGCACACAGTGAACACCCAGAGGGTTCACACGGGCTTACCACTGCCATTTGCTACTGTTGCTGACACTGCTGCAAAACAAGAAGGTGAAAGATTCAACCATGGGGATGGAAAGAGGAAGGAGCCAGCCAAGAAGAAAGAAGGGGGAGTGAGAGCAGGAGCGGCAGGAGCCCTCTTTGCCAAAAGCCACAGAAGATAAATTGTTAGGGGTGAGTCTCCAGTGTAGAGAGGTCAAATGTAGAAACAGTTACAGATCCGGTGATCAGGCAGTCATGGATGACTTCTTTTCATTGGATAACTCTTGAAAACGAAATTTTTAGACAGTGAGAGTACAGGTTGAGTTATAATTCTGTATCTGAAATAATTTGCTCCTTGACGGTGTAGTAACCTGAATGAGAGCCTGGGAATACTCACTCTGCACAAATACCAGAAAATAAGCATGCTTTAAATAATAGCTATAATTAAAAGGAAGGCTCTGTCTGCCATAAGAACAAGAAGCTGCTGGCCTTCCTTCCTCCCATTTATTTCAGACCAGCTCTTGCCAAATGCAACAATGCCACCCCGGGCCTAACTATTCCTTCCTATACAAAGACAACATAGACCGTTCGTGGCTATTCTAGAGTTAACCATCTTGATTCCCCATTACCCTTCTGTCTGCCTTTGGGCTATTTCACTTCTCATTTCCTCTTGTAGACAAGAGGTGATCACCGAATGAGTACCTTATGGAATATATTTACGCCTTTAAATGTTGGATAAAGCTTGGAAAAAGCACAAAAGAACAAAATTCTGATTTATGGAACTTTGTGCAATTTGTAACTTTCAAATGCATATGGCAATTTAAAGTGGGAAAGGTTCTGCTTCAAAGAAGAGATAGGCATTTGAGAAGTCTTGGTCATTGCTTATGTTACAAATGAGTCACTATTTGAAAAAAGGAGCTTTTACAAAACTAAAAAGCACTTCTTTGGGATCTATATTCATCTTTAAATTTCATCCCATACTCTTAGCACTTTCCCCTTATAGAGAGAGGAAAAGCAAATTATAATAAATTCTGAATTAATG
>NW_007727064.1:141740-153341 GCF_000696425.1 Galeopterus variegatus
TGCAATTTGTAACTTTCAAATGCATATGGCAATTTAAAGTGGGAAAGGTTCTGCTTCAAAGAAGAGATAGGCATTTGAGAAGTCTTGGTCATTGCTTATGTTACAAATGAGTCACTATTTGAAAAAAGGAGCTTTTACAAAACTAAAAAGCACTTCTTTGGGATCTATATTCATCTTTAAATTTCATCCCATACTCTTAGCACTTTCCTCTTATAGAGAGAGGAAAAGCAAATTATAATAAATTCTGAATTAATAAAAGCACTTCTTTGGGATCTATATTCATCTTTAAATTTCATCCCATACTCTTAGCACTTTCCCCTTATAGAGAGAGGAAAAGCAAATTATAATAAATTCTGAATTAATGGAGTCCTAACTAATGAGGTTTTGTTCTTTCAGAAGTGACAGAGAACAGTGTTTTTGTGCAAGAGGTTAAATGAGGCTAACATGGGATTTGGTATTTATGATTTCAACTGCCCTTGGAGAGCTAAGTAAAATGGTAACATCCTTATCTTACAAAAATCACAATTTTAAGCTGATGTTATGACGTCTTAAACAAATCCTGCCACACAAGAAATCGCATGCTCTTACCCCAAGGTGCTAATAAATCCATTTGTCGATCCCTCCGCGTACAGAGAACAAATGTCTCCAATGTGTAGGAAACTAGACATTTTATCAGACATGTCTTTCTCGAAAATCCTAGACAAAGTAAAATATACAACATTGTTAGAAGGAAAGAAATGCTCAGAGGGGAAAAAAAAGTCACAAAGAGTTGGCTCAGCTCAATTTTCCAAAGCGCTTTACTTAAAAGTCAAATTTAAATAAGAGTTTGACAGACAGGCAATTCAATGAGCCAAGTAAGGACATATGCATCAACATTTTTTCCCATATATTACTTAATTCCAGGTTATTCCAACCACAATAACATTTGTTTCTAACAAAACCATGCCTGAATCAGATTCTAAAAGTTGAGAACCCTCGATAATAAACAGTGAACATAAAGACTGCAGGGAACTCAGCCAAGAACTTTGCAGTGATTAAGGAGTTGGAAAGTCTGACTTATGAAACATTAACATACTCAATTTGCTTCAAGGAATGTTAAGTCAGAAGGAAACACCTGGTATAAAACTTGAGTCTGTCAAGGCCATAGTGCTTGGGCCAAGGTACCAAAGGAACAAAATGAAATTAATAAAAGGAAACCTGGTAACAAATACCACCACACTCCAGCAGCCCTTTAAGAATTCAACAACTGTACACACTTTACCCAAATGTAACTGAAATGTCTTTCCTCTTCATCCTTCACCAAGAACACTTCCAGAGGGAGAAAGGCCCTTAGCACCTGGCCCAAATCCTTCAGTATTCAGGTAATAATAATAAGGTCCCTGGCCAGGTGCACACAGCTAGTTAGAAGCAGTCCTAGAAAATGCATTTAAGTTCCAGAAAATTTCTAGCAGCCTAGAAATCATTAAATACACGCACACACCAATATCAACAAAAATATTGACATGATTCATAAAAACAGCTTTCATCAGGGCCATAAATAATGAGGAGTGGGAGCTAATTGTAAAAAGCTAAATTGACATGTGAAAAACAAACTCAGCTATGTGGGAAGGCTGTGTGCTAGTGCAGACTGCAGCTAGTTCCCCAACATTTCCTCAGGCGCCTGATGTGTAGACACACAGGGTAACTGAGGTCTTCCCAAGACCCCGCCTCCAGACCCAGACCCATTTAAACACCTTTTCCCCATCTATTTACTCAAGTTCCCCCTTCCAGAAACCATTTACCCCACAAAGCCATGGAGTTGTAATGGTGTGGAAAAATATTCTCTCTCCTTCGATGGCTTTCTGGGTGCCAAGTTTTCTTTTAGGAAGAATTATGCAGCCGTGATCAGCATGAAACTTCAGGAAGCATTCTCCTGCCTTAGCAGGAGTGCCAGTTACTGAAAGCAAACTGTTAAAGAACCTCAGCGTACTGCTTGTCAGAAGCTACAGGGAAAAGCTAATTTATCCCCTCAAACAACCCAGACATTGCAAGGGAGATGAGGAGCATTTCACTGAATGCAAACTTATTTATAGACAGAGACAGCAACTGAGAACATGGAATAAACTCTCAAACAAAAGAGCCAGCATCTCTAGACATTGAAGAAAGACACACAAATAATGTGCAGAAGGACAGTTGGCCAAGTGCTGGCCTCTGGACTCATGTCAACCGTTTTGTCATTTCTTCTCGACTAGGTATTTTATACCTAAAGGCAAACCAATGCTTTAAACAACATCCAAAAAGGCTGCACAAATGAAAAACATCAAGGGGCATTAATGTTTCCTTTATGTGCTTATATTTAAAAGCTTTATCATAAAGGGTCAGGAAGTCAGCTTCTTTCTGGGACCAATTATTGGAAAACAATTTCTGTTTGAATTTTGAGTCAGACCAAACTTGTGTCCACATACTCTGGCCTCCCAGAGGAACACTGGGGAGTTGCCAAATGCAAGAAGCAGGTATGTGCTCGGGCAAGAGGACCGGGGCCATGTCCAGCATGACCAACATTCTCCTTTCTGGCTTGTCCTTCGAAGGAGCACTGCACTCCAGGGGAGGCCAGGAAAGAGCAGTGTGGACTTCCCTCACCTCCTTGATACGTTACTGAAATGTTCCAGGTCCTGAATGGGAAGAAGCAGGCACAATTCAGTCTCCTGGAAGGACAGAGCATGACGTACCCAATGTTCCTGGAGCTGATGATTGCAAAAGGTGTCAGAACACCATATTTCTACAGCATGGTTCTGCATTATTTCCATTTCTGATAATAACAGCTAATATTTAGCAAGCACTATCATGCCCACCATTGTACTAAGGACTTTACAAATATTCTCTCACTGAATCCTCATGATCACAGTGTGAGGCGAGCATTACTATTATTCCCATTTTATTGTTGGGGAAACTGAGGTACAAAGAGGTTAAGATGCCCAAGTCATACATAATTAGCAAGCAGAAAGGCCAGTTATAACCCAGGTCTGACTCAAGCAGAGCTTTTCATCAACAGTGATCCATGGGACATGGACTAAAAGGTTAACCATTCTTATTCTCTAGGTGATGAGATTCTAGAGAACTGATTGACTTTTTCACACACAACGCTATTTCCTAATTTTTCTACTGTGTATTTTCCTACTTTTCCTAACGTGGCCATGTAACACTTTCATAAGTCAGTGAAAAAAATGTATTTTTTCCAACCAATATGCTTATTAAGTAGACAAGATAATTGAACAAGTAACCTTTAGCTACATTTTACATTTCCCCCTGGAAAACACAGGCCAGGATGCCCACCACAGTTAATGATCTGCAACTAGGCCATCTGCCAGGGGTCTTAATTAAAAAACAACTAAAGAGGGTGGGGAGGACAGATTCTTCCCCATGGGTCTCAGGCAGTAATTCTCCTCACAAAGGACAGGGCAGAAGGCTTCTTGGTCTGGCTGGAAACCTCTAGACTCTCCCCCTCACCTATTGTTAATGAAGAGGGGGAGGAGGTGGGAGAGGGACAGGAAGAGGAGGAGAGGTCCTGGTGCAATTACCAGTGATGTTCTGAAAGGAAAAACAAAGGCTGGGAAAGTCAACAGAACAGGCCTCTGCGGAAAGTCCTGTGAGTGATGGGCCCAGGAGTAATATTCTGGAAGACTTCCTGTTGTTCAGAAGCAGGGTGGGAGAGCTGGCCTCCTTATCTGATCATGGACCATTTGTGCCTGCAAACTTCAAGCAGCTGCCATCAGAGCTCCAGTGTCAAACAATGGCTGGGGACCACCTAAGAGAAAAACAGAGGTGGTGCCGACCTGCCATGGAGCTGCATAACTGTGGGACTTCCAAAACCATGTGGACAGCCAAGGCTCTTTGCTGACAAGTTCTGTCTGACACGGAGGAGGGCAGGTTTGGGTCCACTCCAGAGCACCATCATGTCTGCCAGCCCACCACCACCTCACAGCCCATGTAAACCCCTCTGCTTTCATTCTCTCATCTGCAAAATGGGATACTTACTTCAAGAGGTTGTTGTGAAAATAGATAAAATAATGCTTGAAAAGTGTTTTGTACAGTGGCTAGCATACTTGTATTGCTCAACGTTACCTATTTTTATTATTTTGCAGTAAGAAATAAAAGAGAATTCTGGAAGATTCTAGGGCTTCAAAATTTAAACTCGGGGCCGGCCCGGTGGCACACTGGATAGTGCGCCGCTTGGGAGGCGCGGCGGCGCTCCCGTCCGAGGGTTCGGATCCCACGTACGGACCGGCTCCCGCTCACTGGCTGAGCGAGGCGCGGGAGCAACGCCGAGGCTTGCGATCCCGTCGCCGGTCCCCAGTCCGGTACGGGGGCAACACTGAGGGTTGCGATCCGTTGCCGGACACAGAAAAAAGACAAAAAAAAAAAAAAAAAAATTTAAACTCGGTACGAGAAAGGATCCCCTGTTTAAAAAGTCAGCTGGGTATCATAACAAATGAACTCCTGTATGACCCATTAAGATATATTTTACTTTAGGGAAGATAATTATCCTCCCGAATTCCCCTGTTGAGAAAAAGCTGAATAGAGTATTACAAATTATAATCAACTCCCAACCACAGAGCACGCTGGCCTTTCAAAACACAGAGTCACAGAGTAAAAGTTGAAAGGAATCTGTAAAGCATGGGATCCATCTCTCGCCCAATAATGGAATCCCCCCTCAACATCCACATACAGTGTCTCCTGTGGATGGTCTCAGCTTCTGCTTAAAACACCGGGCAATGGAGCCTATTCCATGTTCAAACAGCCTAGTTAGAAAAATTACTCCTGTCCCTTCCCCTACCCCTACAAAAGGACTGCTGCCTACCAGAAGCTGTACTACTCATCTGTCCTCTGACCCGTCAAAGACCTCTTCTAAATAGGTGAATGCCCTCTAGCTTATTTCTCCTTAAGACCTTGCTTCTTTTCACAAAGTATCCCCATCCTCCATCCATTCTTCATGGGACATGGCCTCAAGAGCACCCCCACCCCACGGCAAGCAGGAGCTGACTCCAGAGACTAAGCACCTGGGTTCAAACACCAGCTCTGCCTCTTAATCCCTGTAGGACTGCAGGCAAGTTCTGGAATTTCTCTAAGCCTTGCTTTCCCCAGCTGTAAAATGGGTACAATGCGGTTCGGCGAGAGGACGTGTATAAAGCACCTGGCATGAAGCAGGCGGGCAGTCTATGTAAGTGATTTCCATCAGGCCACCACTGTCTCCCACCTCCACTCTGACCAGTCGAAGCACCCAGTGAAGTAGGATGCTTCTAGGGTGGCTTAACCAGGGCAGAGAGGGGTGGATTACTGTCCCTGGGAAACAAACACAGGAGCTTTGTTGAGCCTCACACCAGCTGCTGGCTGTGCTTCCTTTTCTCTCCACTGAAACTGCTCCCTGAGCAACGTGTAAAGAAAAGGGACATTTGATTTTATTCCTAAGAAAGCTGCAAATAACTCACAAATCCAGAGACCTGGTTGAGAAAAGAAGCCAGAGGTGGTAGTCTTCAGAATCTGTGTTGCTCTCTCCTTCTCTACACCTTCCCTGTTCTTCTTGTCTGCTCTGCTGGCTCCAGTTACCCCTGTATGATGAGGATTCCCAGATGTGTATCCCAACAGCTACTAGGGTTCTGCTCCTGGCTGCCTGCAGCAGCTCAATGTACCAAGAATTCACCTGCCTGCCCAACTGCTCCTCCTCCACACTCACTTCTCAGCTACCACCACCAAAGCCTGGTAGCACTTCCAGTCTTCCCTCTGTCCTTATCCTTGCCACAGGACCTTTGCCCATGCTGTTCCCTCAAGCCTAGAATATTTTCATCCCTACCCCACCCCTTGCTCTAGCTGAAGCCAAGTCATCCTTCGGATCTCAATTCAATCACCATTTCTGCCAGGAAATCTCCCCCAAGCTCCCAGATAAGGTCATACCCCTCTCTTATAAACTCTCCTTCCCAGCCTTCCTCTAAGTTACAAGGTCACACTTATCTGTGTGATTCCTGTCTGACACTCCCACAAGGCACACATTACATCCTAGAGATCCATTTTGGGATCTGTTTTATACCCAATGGTATTCCCAACATCAATGCCTCACACATAGTAGGTGTTCAGTAAATGTGTGTCAAATAAATGAATGAAGAAGTCCAATAGAGCATCACATCTCACTGATTTTAAGCTTTAATATATCTCTTGAACCTTCTAATTCTTTTTAATCTCTCCCCCTCTCCAACCTGAGTCTCAGCCAGTATCATTTCTCAACTGAACTCCAAAAGGCCTTCCTAACTCATCTCTCTTAATCTCTTTCCCCCCTCAATCCACTCTACACATAACAGCCAGCATAATCTTTTAGAAACATAAATCAGACCATGTCATCCCTCTGCTTACAACCTTCCAAATCTCTTCAGGGCTCTTTATGGTCTAGCCCCTGCCTACCTCTCCCTCATCATCTCTCTATACTCTCCCCCTGTCCCCCATACTCCAGCTGTAATGAACTTCTTCCAGGCCCCTCAGCATGCAGTATGCCTCTCTGTCCCCTGGGCTTTGCACACGCTGTCCCTGTTGCCTGAGACATTCCCTATTCCTATTTCATCCCAGAACAGTGCCTGGGACGCAAACAGGCAAATTTGGGTTCAATGTAATTACACTGCAATCCTATCTGCTGCCTAAAAGAGTTTGTACTATTTTTTAGGTGATTTTTTTCCAAAATGAATTAAAGCCAAGTTTACGATGTTGGATCAAGAATAGAGAATAGAGGCCTACTTGCTCTTTTCAACAGGTTTCTATGAGAAATTTGGGAGCAAGAAACAAAATTTCTGACTTTTATCCCTAGAAAGATACTCTTTTATCTCTATTGACCATCTCTTCTGTACGTCCAAAATGGTTGAGTGTACACATAAAAACACAAAAATACGCTCAGAATGTGTCGGTTTGAATTCCAGCTTCATCAATTACCAGCTGCATGTCCTTAAGCAACTTACATAACTTCTCTGAATCTCAGCTCCCTTATCTGTGAAAAAGGGGACAACCCTTCATATCTCTCAAGGTAACTGTAAGGAATAAACCAAGTAATTCACACAATGTGCTCAACACAACACCTGGCCTTACTACATGCTCGTCTTTGTATTTTTGAATAAGACTGAATTGAAAACGTTCACTTCTGGGCCGGCCCAGTGGCGCACTGGAGAGTGCGCTGCTTGGGAGCGCGGCGGTGTTCCCGCTGAGGGTTCGGATCCCATGTGGAGACCGGTTCCCGCTCACTGGCTGAGCGCGGTGCGGGCCCAACAACGAGGGTTGCGATCCCGTTGCCAGTCCCTGGTACGGGCGCAACACCAAGGGTTGCGATCCCGTTGCCGGTCCCCAGTACGGGCGCAACACCGAGGGTTGCAATCCCGTTACTGGTCAGTAAAAAAGACAAAAAGGAAAAAAGAAAAAAAGAAAACGTTCACTTCTGTTCCTTCAAAGTTTCACTCGCCTCTGTTCTTTACCTTTGATGCCTCTACTTGATATATGTTTCTTATTTGGTCAACACTGTTTGAAATATACCTGAAGAAATAAGACTCTCATAAATGTTTAAATCCTCCAGAGCCTATGAGGTGACTGATTCTGGGACAGCACATCCAAAGTACTGTTGTTTTCAGTACCCAAATTCACAGTATCCAAGATAGCCAGACTTAAACTCAACTCCCTCTCCTAGGAACATCAAAACAGGACCCCCCCTGGGAATGGTGGTGGTGGAAAGCTCTTCAAAGTAATGATAATCCAAGATTTAGAGCCTCTTTCAGTTTGGTGTTAAAAGAGACCTAAGTGCAGCCTCAGTAAAAAAGGAAATATGTTCATTTAATTTTAAGAGCTCAAGATAGTTTAGGGGTTTTATTTTTCTTCTTCTTTTTTTTTTTTTTGGCTAAAAGCTTTGACTGTGGCAGAAAAGTTGCTTATTGTAATTTTTCCCATCTATTATTTCTCCTGCACACACTTAACTAATTGCATTGTATTCATTTTTCTTAAAAATAAAAATCTCAATGTTCGCCTACACACAATTCAGAATTTAAAAGTTAGCAACTCCTGAAACCGAGACTAAATTAGAACACTTTCAGTAACCAAGAAGTTACCTAAGGTATCACTTAATCCTAAAGGGTGGACAGGCAAGGGAGAAAATCAGAAAGTTGACTTTACACCAGTTAATGGGCCCCAAAACCATGGACTCCCAAGTTTTTACCTACACACAAAGGCAAGCCTCCTTTGTTTATTAAGATGAAGCCACCTGGCCATCGGGGCTGAACAGTCTGACTTTCTGTAATCGGGGGAGAAAGAAAGTGCCACTGATTGTCCGACCTTAAATGAGGCCCTTGCAGGCATGGGAGTCGGCACCTAGGACCTCTGCCATGCCTGCACCCCAGTGCAACATTTATTTTCTAATAACCAAGCTCCCTGTGTTTTACCGCCTACTTACCTGTGGTGAATATTCTTAAATCCAGGGTAAGTATCTCCTATCCAAAATGCTTGGTACCAAAAGTGTTTCAGATTTTGGATTTTTTTTTTCCTTGGGTGGGGTGGAATACCTGCAGATACTTAAACCGGTTAAGCATCCCTAATCCGAAAATCCAATATCCAAAATGTTCCAATGAGCACTTCATTTGTGCATCACGTCAGCACTCAAAACCTTTCATATTTTGGAGCATTTCAAACTTCTAATCTTCCAATTAGGAATGCTCAGTCTGTATATCACCCAAGACACAAACAAAATACTCCCCAGAGGCCTGGATTTGTAATCATTTACTCTTCTTAAACAGTTCAGCTGGCTAGCACTGAATATATCTCATCTATTATTGACAGCTTCCACCTTGATTCCTTTAACACCAGCTGTGACAGAACTTAAGAGCAATAAAGCATCAAGACAATCTAATTTCTATTGTAACAATTTCATCTGAGGCCAAAAGCTACAAGAATCAAGTCAGGGTTGCAGATTAACAGCTATAAAGGAAGTTACATCTGTAGTTGCTATTCTCAGCCATGGAGAGGAACCTATACTTTATAATTTTTTAATGACCCATCCCACTGAAGAACTTCTAGACTGCCTGGTATAATCTTGCTCATCCGGAAAAGATGAGCATAAGACAAGTACCACTAGCTTCCAAGTGCTCAGTGTTCCTTTGCATTTCAAGAGGAGCTTTAGCTGGGAAGCAATTTTACTTGACAAAAACAGCTGAAAAGCGCATTTATTTCTGAACAGAAAGATCTGATACAATACCCAGACTTAGGGACATTCAATTGCATCCCACCACTTAAGTCTTCAACTTCTCCCCGCCTCAAATGTTCCATGCCACCACCCAACTTTTCAAATTACCGATCTATTCTATGAGCCAGTGGCTATCAATGGCGGCCCACAGATGCTTGGGGGTTCCCAAGACCCATTCAGGTCAAAACTATTTCCATAATACCACCAAGGTGTTATGTGCCTTTGCACTCAGTCTCTCACACATGTACAGTGGAGTTTTCCAGAGGCTGCAAGACAGATGATGTTACAACAGACTGAAAGCAGGAACAGACATATGATATACGAATCCAGCTGTTTTCTATTAAGCCAGGCCTTAAAGTGATGTGCAAAAATGGAAAACAATGCCAGTCTTCTCACTAAATTTTTTGTTTTGGAAAATATCATTATTGTTCATAAAAAATATGTTACTATGTTAATCTGTAATGGGTTTTTCTGTTTTTGTGTTTTCGGTGTTAATTTCTAATATGGTAAATACAGATGGATATAACTCTCATCAACAGAAGATCTTTGGGGTCCTCAATAGTTTTTAGGCATGCAAGGAACTCCTGAGATCCCAAAGTTTGAAAAATGCTGCTATAAACTTTTTTTTGATTTAAGATTTGCTCCAGCATTGGCAATGAGTTTAGGACTCACACTGTATAAATATGAAAATTTTTTATAACAGAATTTTTGTAACAGAATGAAAATGCAAAACATCCAACTGAACAGCCAGGGCTTTGGAGAGGGAACCCTCTATTTGAAACCTAAATTCACCTTTTCATTCTACACATTTATTGATGCCTACTATGTGCCACCACTACTGTAGGTGCTGGGGATATAGGTCAAAACAAGGCAGACAAGGTCTCTGCTCTCATGATTACCTGTATGCTAGTGAAGGCAGACAGACAGTAAACAAACAAACAAAAAAGATAGAACAAGCAAGACAAATCAGATAATGATAAATATGTGAAAAGAATTAAAACAAGGAGATATGATTGCGTGACAACATAAGTTGGCTGGTCAGAAAAACAAGATGAGACATTTAAGCTAAGACTTGAAAGTTAAGACAGAGGCAGGCAGTCATGCAAAAAAAATCAGGCAGAAGAGCATTTCGGGCAGAGCAAATTGCTACTACAAATTGCTACTACTAATATGGCAGGAAAGAGTAAGTTCAAGAAACAGAAAGCCAGCCACAATGTCTGCAGCATTAATAGGGAAATGCTGCATTAATGTTTTGCATTTTTGTAGAAGAAAGTATAGAGTAAGGTCAGAGACTAGAGAAGCCAGAGCCAGTGGAACTTCACAGACCAGCGCAAAAAGTTTGCTTTCTATTCTAAGTGTTATTCGGAAGTTCATAACCTTAATCAAGTTACTTACTTTTTCTGGCCTTCAATTTCCCCATCTGCAGAATGCAGATGAGGGCCTACCTTACGTTGAGGATTAAAGGAAAAACAGAAAATAATATGTTTACTTAGCACATAGGAAGGAGAACATAGGAAACCTTCCTGTTCACTGTTATTATTCTACCTTCTAATCTGCTATTTTCTACTCATAAACTGCTCTTTCTAAACTCTTTAGGGCTTACAATCAGTTGAGGATCAGCCCTACCAACCAGCAAGTCCGACTGATGACTGAGTGTAGAAAAGGAACACATGATTAGATGTATTCACCTGAACATGTCAATGCCAACTCAGCAGAACATTCTCCTCACTATTCCTAATAAAACCAGAGCTACCAAAGCACAGCCAGCTGAGATATGGGTGACTGCATCCCACTCACGTAGCACCCTCTGCATCTACCCTTGAAATCTCTGAGCTTTGCCACTGGATCCCAAAGCACAACACATTTAAACAGTCCTTCTTCTGCTGAAAAATGTAGCCAATGAAAACCTATAAGCTTTCTCCATTCTTTCGTGGCATAGCCACATACCTCCACCCCCCAAAAACAAAGGGTCCTTGCCTAAGTCCTTTAGTGCTGGTTTTATTACTGCTGGTTTTAAAAATAACAAAATTGAAAAGCTTCCTTTAAAGTTAGGCAGCAAAGAGAGGGATAATGCATGAAGGCTTAAAAGCACCTAGACATCCAAGAGGCCCTTAATAGCTGGCCCCTCAGAAGCATAGAGAAAAACCAATTAAAAAATAATAATAAAGGGCTGAGCCCGTGGCGCACTCAAGAGAGCGCGGCGCTGGGAGCGCAGCAGCGCTCTCGCTGTGGGTTCGGATCCTATATAGGGATGGCCGGTGCTGCGCTCAATGGCTGAGCACAGTGCAGCCCGTCTCAAAAAAAAAAAAAAAAAAAAAAAAAAAAAAAAAAAAAAAGCCGGCCCTTCCCTTTTTTTTTTTTTTTTTTTT
>NW_007727064.1:154341-174944 GCF_000696425.1 Galeopterus variegatus
GACTACAATATAAGGGAGGAGAGCGCCGCCACGCTTCCCAAGCAGCGCACTATCCAGTGCGCCACCGGGCCGGCCCCCAGCCCTTCCTTTTTAAGTCAAGCAACCCCCAGTGGGGCAGGTTAAGAATGGGCAGAGCCAGGCAAAACCATGAGGCCTTTCAGAAGAAAAACGAGAGTATGCCCAGAAAAAGGAAGAGTTGCTGGTATTTGATCAATCTCCTGGCAAGAGTCCAGGGAAACTCCCTGCAGAGGAGCACAAGTCTCCTTCCGATGCCCTCACCCGGGGACATATATGGTAATATGGCTGTAAATACAGGGTGGAAAAAACCCAAAACATTTATGGTTGACTCTTCCAAAAGGGAGGAAAAGGTTCTCTTTATGACAGTTTCTGCTTCTGTTACTGGCCACTCTGCGGGTTAATTTCGGAACTCATTTGAGCAAAGATGCTTGAGGATATCATCTTTATTGTGAAATGCAGATGAGCAGCACAACGTTTTTGAGTTGGACACAATGCCAGCCTCCTCCCCACCACACACATTATGTACACGCAGCCCCCTCCTTGCCTTCTCGTCCCATTAGCTGCTAATCTGATTGTCCTCGGAAACGCAGCATGTCCCCACCATCAGATAATTTATTCTACTGCATAAAGCACTTCTCTCAGAGCATAGAAAATCATATTCTGCTTTCGTTTTCAGCGAGTCCCAAAGGAAGTCACCAACTCAGAAGTTTTAACTTTAAGCAGGGCCCTTCATGACAATCTTAGTAACAGCAGTTGGAAATCTGCAGTTCAGAGCGATTCTCTAGTTTAAATGTTGCTCATTACACGTCCTCCACCCCCCCACACACACATACACAAACCCTGCTCATTTTTTTCACACACGTCTGATTAAAAAACCTACTCTCAAAACAGGCACACTGTCCACACAGTTATTTCTCAAAAAAAGATGCCAGTACTGATACCAGCTCTCATGTCTCCTTTTCCTCAAAGCCAAAATAAGAAGCCAACCAAAAGTTCAAAATTGGCCAGAGAACTTTAGATTTGGTGGGTAGGGATCATTTAGCCAAAATTTTTCATTTTATAGGTGGAAAAAACAAACAAACCTGAGGTTCAGAGTTTTCTTGGAGGTCATACAGCCTATCAGTGGCCAAAGCTAGACCACAGGGCTCCAGATACCAAAGCCAGTGCTTGCGGAGGTGAGAAGAGTGTGTTTATTTTGTTAAGAAGTTGAAGTCAGCCCCAGCATGAGGAGACACCTCTTTGCCCAAACAGCCTAAACCACAAAAAACCATCAAATCAAGTTAGGTTAATATCCTCAGAGAGAGATAAAAGTCTCATTAAGCCTGGGAAATTCACTAGAGGACAGGGTTTCTCATCCTCAGCACTATTGACATTTGGGGGCACATAGTTCTCTGTTGTGGGGAGCTGTCTTGTGCACTGTAGGAAGCTGACCAGCATCCCGACCTCTGCCTACAAGATGCCAGTAACTCTCCACACCGCCCCCCAAAGTATGACAACCCAAAATGCCTGCAGACATTGCCAAATGTCCCCTGGAGAGCAAATCGCCCCCCTGGTTGAGAACCACTGGACAAGGACATAGATTTTCCTTTTTCTTTTTTTTTGCTTTTATCTCTAAGGCCTTTGCAAGCATTGATTATTATACAACTTGGCAGCAATGACCCATAGCAGGTATTTTTACACCTATTCTAAGAAGAGGAAATAGACAAACAGATGTTCCATATTTTGCCTGTACCCAAGAAGCAGTCAACACTCGGAGCTTCAGAGTCCCCATCCGGTGGCCCAGCAGGGCAATGCCATTAGAACCTGAAAGCAGCTTTGTTTCACTACCTGATTCTTACCTCCACTTCCTTCCATTAATGCTTGACAATTTCTGAAGCCAAAAGTCCTCTCGAGAACTGTACTGAGCAACATCTCAAAACAATCAAAAGAAACTGCTTAATACATTTCTACATGGTCTTCATGTCATACTCCACAGGAAAGGGGCTTTCCAAAGCAGTATGCCAACTCAAGAAATATTTAATTAGGAGAGAGGTACAGAAAAAAATTAAATTCTTCTGAGATGATGCCTACAGCCTTCAAGAAGAGATAAAACAAGCATATAAATTACATTTGACAAATTTTTTTGAGCACTTCCTGTGTGCCAGGTACTCTAGTTGTTTAAAAAAAAAAAAAAAAAGGCCCATGAGAAAAAGTAGATGTCAAGTGCCACGGAGTTTTAAAATGACAGAAAGATTTATGACAAGGCACATAAATGCATGTCTCTAAGTCTGGGTGTTATATCAGCTTTCTCTGTTCGAAAAGATGTACCTACAATGATTTTAAGATGTTTTTGCAAAACAAAATCACTTCCCAGATAAAGCTCCCCCTGAAATGCAAATGCACACTGAGGAACTCGGAGCCTACTGATATTTTTCTTATGTTCACCTTTTTTCTAATGAGCAACATTATTACAAGCCGTACAAGAAGTTCTGCTGAGACAGATCATAAAACATCAGTTCCTCAAAGTGTCTGACCACAGCAGGTTAAAATGCAGCTTCATTTTTTTGTTTTTATCTTTGACTTCACAACCCTAACTAGGTTCTACATGTACTTTTTCATCTCTTTCTACTTCTATTTGAACAGCCAATATAAGCACCCCCCACCCCCAAATGTAAGCATGAACATTTCCATTTTTACCAGAGAGAATGCTGCCAGAGCTACTTACTTACACCTTAGTTCGGTGACTGAGCCTACTTTCCCACTTAACTGAAAATGAGAAGGCTGCTGGGGGAAGTATAAAGGTCAACTTTAACAGGTGAGAGCCAGCCATGAAAAAACATAGAAACCGTAAAAAGACAAGTACTGAAAAAGCACAGAGGCAAGCATCCTCCGGTCTAGATCTTCTCATACTTTCAGGTATGTAAGAATCATCTGGGGCTCTCACTAAAATGTAGGTTCTGATTCGGTGGGTCTGGGGTGGGACCTGAGAGTCTCCAATGGCTAATAAGTTCCCAGTTGAAGCCAATAACGCTGATCTGGGGACCACATTTGGATTTTGACTGCAACTCAACTTAAACCCAACGTTCACTCTGTGTGAACGTGTGTTTGAGAGAGAATAATGCGAAATTCTTTTTAAGTAGCACACAACACTCTTTGATGTTTTCTATTCCAGTCTACTTCATTTAAAAAAAAATTGATCAAGGTCCACTAAATTGATTTCACAAACTCTAAGTGGGTTGCCGCATGGTTTGAACAACATGGATGTAGAACAAGAGTAATATTCCTGCTCATCTGCAGAGTACTAATGTGTCTTAGTCCCAGTACCCTGAGGCTGAAAATGAGACGAATTTTTTTAAAAAGTTAAGGTTATGATCAGGCTTTTTTTGCAAAATGGCAATGGCATATCGACTGCATTTCAGAAATGCTTTCATTAAAAATGTTCGGGTTTAAGTTTTCTGCATCCTACCTTGTTTTCTCATTTGTAAAGTGAGAACGACAAGAGTACCCATCTGGCCTTAAGCAAAGGTCTCTGAATACCATTTCCCTCTTAAAAGAACAAGGGCTCCTTGAAGAAAGGCTGGTTCTGGGTTTAGGACAAGAAATACAGAAGATGAGCCTGGAACATCTTGTCATACAGAAAGCAAGAAAGCTACCAAAGACTACTAGGGCCATGTCCAAAGTCTCAGGAATCAACATGAATAGCTTCTTTCTTGCTGACCAAAGCCAGACAATTTAAATATCAACAAGGATAACTACATAAAGTGAAACATAAAATATGTTGAAATCCATGAGTTCATAATGATTTTAACCAAAAAAAATACCCATTGGTCAACTTGGTACAGGGTTTCTCAATGGCAGCACTACTGATATTTTGGAGTGGATAATTTTGTGCTGTGGAGGGCTATCCGATGCATTGTAGGCTCTTTAGCAGTATCCCTGGCTTCTAAACATTGGATGCAAGTAGCACCCCCTCCCCAGATTTTTTGTGGCAACCAAAAAGTCCCCAGATATTGCCAAATGTCCTCCAGTAGAACCACAGCCACAGTGTATGCTAGGAAACCAACTCATTATTTTGAAAACTGGTAAAATACAGAGAGAGATTCAAGCGTTGATCCTGTCTTTCCTGTACAAACTGTATCCCAGGGTAACCACAAACTAAATGGAGGAAATTTCTTTTTATAAAAGTATTCCAGCTAATAAATGAAGAAGGAAAAATTGAATTAGGAATTTTGCAGCTCCAAATGAACTAATGGGTTGAAACAATGAGCATCGGTGGTTGCTAACATCACACGAGGAGAAATCCAGACATCTCATATGCTCCCCTAAGTGAAGTTCACAAAATAGACTTAACCAAAAGAAATAAAAAAGAACCTGACTCTGACCAAGACTTTACATCTAACTATAAAATTACGGTAAAGAGAGGGAACAGAGGAACATGTTAAAAAAACACCACACTGATGCCGTCAGCAAAATCTAAACTGTGGGGAAATATATCACCCAGTTTCTTCAATAACAACCAAAAAATGCATGGAAAAAACAAAAGGATACAGGAAATATATAGATTAAAAGACATCAACCATTTGTAATATATCTGCCTTACCTGGATCTCAATTCAAACTGTTAAATATGTGTGTGTATATTAAATTATCATATGTATTTTATACAGATATATATATGTACATGTGTACTCATATGTATCTCAAGGAATTGTGATCACAGACTCAATAAAAATTTGTTTTGAGCTGTGATAATAGTGTTGTGATTATGCTTTGTAAAAAAGAATCCCAATCCCAAAGACACACACTAAAATAGAGATGAACTGGTATGTCTGGGATTTGCCTCAAAGTAATCCAAGACTACAGGGGAGAGTGTGAAGTATACAGGTGAAACAAAATCGGTTGTGAGTTGATACCACGGAGTTTGTTATACTACCGTCTCTACTGCTGCACATGTTTGTAATTCTCTATAGTAAAGTTTTTTTGTTGTTTTTTGTTGTTGTTGTTGTTGTTATTTTTAATTACAAGCAAACAAAAAGAGTACCTGGCCCACCTACCTCTCAGGATTAGGTTACTGTGAAGAACATACTTAAAGGAGATGATTATGAGGCTTTATCTCTGTAATAAGATAACTAACAGGTGAATAGTGCTTTATCTTCCATTTAATTTTCTTAAAAGAATAGCATAAACTAAATGAGAAAACCTGGACTCCAAGATGGTGATGAAACCTGAATGATATACTTTTTTTTTTTTTACCCTACTGATTTTTTTTCTGTGAAAACACTGAAATTTTATTAATCATAAACCACAAGACATTCACACACCACAAAGTGTGTGAGCAATTTTAGCATAGAGACAAAACTACTTTTATGACCCTAGTGATTTTATACATATCATCAAAATGAAATCTCATCAAAGGCACAGACACCTTTGAAAAAATGAAGACACATCCATGCCTATTTATTAATAAGAAAAGATGTTCAAGATGTACTGAGTGTAAAAGGTGTTACCAGACAGGAAGTACTCAATGACTCCCTCTTTATAAAATTTAAATACACATGTAAATTTTACATATGTATACACAGGGGAAAAGCATAGAACCCTAATCTTTTTTTTTTTTTTTTCTTTTTGTCTTTTTTCGTGACCTGCAACGGATCGCAACCCTCAGTGTCACGCCCGGACCGGACCGGGGCCGGCAACGGGATCACAACCCTCGGTGTTGCACCCGCAACCTTGCTCAGCCAGTGAGCGGCCGGTCTGTATGTGGGATCTGAACCCTCGGCAGGAGTGCCGTGGCGCTCCCAAGCAGCGCACTGTAGCAGTGCGCCACTGGGCCGGCCCAGAACCCTAATCTTGAATGATGGGATTGATTGTTTTCATTTTGTTGGTTATCTTTATTTCCTAATATTTTATTACAACGAATATGCATTTCTTAAGTACTAAGTAACAAAATGCAAGGCTAGTTTTAAATTTACACACATGAAGGGGTCCACTTCACTTTTCAGGGAAAATCATGATGTGAAACTTCTTGTTCCCCAAGGATGCTGGAAAGCCTGGCATTAGTTCTGCTCACATAATTCCTTTAAAATGAGACTAGGCAGACCGCAGGGTGGTGGTAGAGCACAGAAGGAGGCTTGTGTTGAACCCCCAGGATTATCATTAGGCTCTTAGAATCTGCTGTCCAAATCAACTGTAGTTTACCTATGTATTTATCAAACAAGACTGCTTTCCTACTGAAGTGAATTACAATCCCAGGTAAGTCATGTGATTAACCAGACAGTCTAGTAATCTGGGTTTTACCCCCTGTCGAGTTCCCATCTGGGATATGATCTTGCCAGCCTCAACAGAGACTCTTCAGAAAGGATGGTGCAGTTCAGAGATGCTGAAAAACCATCCTGAGAATTCTGTAAGAGTTTAGAAATCCTCAGGTAAATCACTGCTGACCTGCAAAATCTAGCCACCATGCAACTGGACCCTGACTCCCTCTCCCACCTGAACTCCTATCAATCTCCCTCAGCTGTGGCCATACTGGCCTTCCTGCCATTCCTCCAACATGTCACAGCTGCTCCCACCTCAGGGCCTTTGAACGTGCCGCTCTGGACATCTGGAACACCCTCTCCCCCAGACAGGTATCTGGTTAACTCGCTCACCCCCTTCAGATCTCAGCTCAAATGTCACCATATTAAAGAGCCCTTCCCTGATTCTCAATCCCACCTGAGTACTTCCTTAAGCCCCCTTACCCTGTTTTGTTATTGTTGTTTCTCTTTTTCTACTGTGGTAAAATACATGTAACATAAAATTTACCATTTCTAAGTGTTTCAGTTCAGGAGCATTAAGTACATTCACACTGCTATGCAACCAGCACCACAATCCAATTCCAGAACTTTTTCATCTTTCCAAACTTAAACTCTGCACCCATTAAACAAATTCCCAGTGCCCCTTTCTCCTTCCCCCAGCACCCACCGTTCTACATTCTGTCTCTATGAATTTGACTAGTCTAGGTAGCTCATACAAGCAGAATCACACAATATATGTCCTTTTGTATCCGGCTTATTTCACATGGCATAATGTCTCCAAAGTTCATCCATGTTGTAGTATATGTCAGAATTTACTTCCTTTTCTAAGGCTAATATTTCATTGTGTGCATATACCACATTTTGTTTATCCACTCATATGTCAACAGACACTGGTTGTTTCCACCTTTTGGTAACTGTGAATAATGCTTCCATCGACATGGGTGTACAAATATCTGCTCAAGTCTCCGTTTCCAATTCTTTGGGGTATGTACCTACAAACGAAATCACTGGATCCTATGGTAATTCCATGTTTAATTTTTGGAGGAACTGCTAAACTGTTTCCCACAGCAGCTGCACCATTTTACATTCCCACCAGTGACACACAAGGGATCCAATTTCTTCACATCCTTGCCAACACTTGTCATTTCCTGCCCCCCCGAACACTGATTTATTTTTCACTTACTACCTGCCATACTATAATACTTACTTGCTCATTTATATTGGCTGCCTCCCCCCAACTAGGATTTAAGCCTCTTGGGAACAGGATTGTTTGTTCATTGCTGTATCCCAAGTACCTAGAACATACCTTGGCACATAGCAGGTGCTCAAGAAATGTGCTGAATAGAGAATACATCACTTGAATCACAACAACTTTAACAGGCATTAAAGTTCGTTAAATAGATTTATCATACCAAATGCTTTACACTATACCCAGTTTAGGGAATCTCAAAATTCAATATGGTTTCAGCAGTTTATTCAACTCATCCTCATTAGCAATAATCTCAGAACCACAGACACTATGAAAACTGAAGGTAATCACAGAAGTTATGTCATTCATGTCACTGACTTCAAGCCTTAATTGCATTTCAACTGTGATAAAACTGAAGCCAGCAAAAATGAACTAAAAAACTGCACGCACTAGTCAATAGCAAGCCTGCAAATGCAATGTGTTTGATTTTAAAAGATTAAACTAATAGCAAACAAGATGGGACATGGCCTTGTGTGGACTCCTTGATTAGATGTATCCAAGGACAGCTTGACCTAAAAACCCAACTCCAGGCCTACTTTTAGTTGTTTCTTCTGTTGTTCCTATTTGGTGTTTGTTGTTTCATTTTGGTTTGTTTTTTAAGAGCTGCTTGTGAAGAAATCAGACAGTTTCCATGAGATTATAAATGAGCTAAAAATCAATGTGATTTTTTTCTCTGGAAGTCAATTGGTTGTATATCATTGGGTTAGAGGTTTCCTTTTTTCTTTCTCATTCTCTCTCTCTCTTTCTCTCCCCCCCACCCACCCACTCCCTGACAAGTCTTCCTCAGTTGAAAATATTTTGAGCAAAAGGACAACAGATCTATCTTGTGGAGTTCATCTATGTCTTCTCTTCTAAGCAACCATTCCATCTCTCATTTCTAAAGGAGAGAGATACCAATTCCCTCCAAAAGGCAAGCACTTTGTTTAAATGGAAATACCATTATCAACTCCAAATGACTTTCATGGGTCTCTATGTGGAGGGTGGAGTAATTTATTTAGGACACGAAGAACTTTCCCTGCCGGATAAGAAGGAAATCTTGATAGGATTTTCTGTTCTGATTGAAAATATTCAAAGAGCAGATTGTACTTTCAACGCACATCTGCACATACACACACAAACGCACGCAAAAGAAAGAATCGAAAAAGAACCATGTTTTGCATAACTGGCCACAAAGCAAACTGCAGAGTGTATGAAAAAATATCAATATTTCACAGTTCAGACTAGCTGCAGTTTAAAGTCTCGAATTATTCATAAGGAGAAATACTGATACTTTCATCCTGCTCACATGCCTTGATGTAGATGATCAGGATGTATTTCAGGCATGAGATGAGCCTAATGCTGAACTCAGACAATGTTCCTTGTGTTTTTGTTTTGTCTCTTTTTACACTACTCAATCAGGCTTTCAACAGACAGCTTTCCAAAATGAACTCAATACAATATCTAACACCTCCCCAAAATCTACACTTTTATCACTATGTTTGTGGCTGCATCATTTCCTTCTTACCTCAAGGTTACGTATTTCATCATTGGTGGGACATAAAGTTACTTCAACAACAGCAGTAAGTTTACCATTTTTCCTAGCTTCCCTCTCCCCACTTCTTCCCTGCTCTCCACCAGCTTAGGTGCTTTTGGGAGATGTGGTACAGCCCCTCTGCCGGGGGTCATACATTACTTCCACTTAGTACTAGCTTCAGAGCAAATAATTTCACTCTCTGCACCTCAGTCTCTTCACCTATACCTGACTTACAGGATTTCTGAGATATACGGCTCTGGATCGGACTTACAAGTATTTAATGTGTCAGTCTTATTATTTTTAGCAGCCAGTTAGAGAGGAGTCTGTGGACCAGTTTCTCCTTGTCTGCAGCTTACTCTGAAGAGAGAACTGGACCCAATCCTCGGCCCTGTGAGTGCCCACTCAGCCATGCGAGTCGATAAAAGATCTCCAAGAAGAAACTAGACCTCACACATCCATCCAAATGCTTCTCACCCCACCAGTACTCCTGAGGATCTTATCAACAGGAAACAAAAGTACCATACTACTATAATGAAGTGTCTGACTTTTATTTTCTAATTAGAAAAGCCCAAAGATTGTAGCCCAGGGAACAGCTAAATATTTAGAAGGTTAAAGAAGTTACTAAGACGTGGCCACCCACCCCTACCCCACCCCCATTACCCTTTGGTTTACCCCGTTCCTGACCATTTCAGAATAAAAAAAGATTTTGATGGCCAAATGTACAGCAATGGGGATGTACGTGCACCCGTTGAAACCTCCCTCTCCTGAAGTGCAATCTGACCATTTTGGGGAAAAAAATAGGAGCTGTTGTGTTTACAGATAAACGCTGCCCTCAGCTCATATTCCATAATAAGCACCAAAACAACAGGGACCAGTTGGATTCCTTGACATTCAGGTGGCTTCAGTCATGAGCTGGTCGCTACTATCTTGTGCTTCAAGAACTAACTTCCCTTTTTAAAGTTCTAATTCTTTCAATTTGCCAGCAACCACTTTCTTTTCTTGCAACCCAACCTACTCTGATTAAGCACATGTTTACAGTAAGAAAAAAGAAAGTTACTGTTTTTGAAAGAGAAAGGCAGTTAATTTTTGCTTACATATCTTGGCAGATAAAACCACTGAATCTGTTAGAATCTAAATCATCAGCACGCTTCTACAGCCAGCAATGGACCACCCTACTGTTCCATCTAATGTCTTTTTTTTTTTCTCTCATAAACCTTCAGGCTGCTTCAATTCTGAGCCACAACCAAAAGTGCCAGGCAGGATTATCCACTGGATCTCTGCTCCCTACAGCCCTCAGCAAAGACAGTGACAAATTGTGAAGACTGAGCCATGGCCTTTTCTTTCCTATTACCACCTCCATGGCTGTTTAGAAACGACTTAGGAGTAAAACAGGCTTAGGATACAAACTCATTATTGACTACAACACTGTCTTCCACTCACCTGATCCGGGTCAGGCACTTTGTTGCCAAAACACGCCCAGCCAGGGGTATGAATCCTGTTCCTCTGCAGTCAGCTCCTAAATATTTAGAAAGAAAGGAGACTGAGTATGAGACCACGGAAGGTGGGACGCTAACAGAAATGCTCCAAATTCCAGGTTTCCACTTTCTTTAAGATCCCCCTCCAAACTTTACAGGCAGGTTGGTAGTTACAGGTAACTACGTTTTCTTATTTCCAGTATGCAACTGACAAGTGATACTAGGCACACACAAACTTCAAATGTGCTGGAGGCTGGAACTAAGGGAAATGTTTGGCAGATCCCAAAGCACTTGTTTCCCAGCGCGGAGGCCAAGGATCCGAAGCCCCACATCCTCATCCGGCATGAGCTTCGTCCACACTTCATCCCTCACCGCTCCCCCGTGTCTGCTTCCTTTTTTCAAAACCCTCCCCACCGGGGCCCTCACACATGCATTATTCTCCCAACCATGCACCGCGAGAGAGGGCTACATTTTTAGAAAGGCTGTTTCCTTGAACA
Organism: Galeopterus variegatus; assembly: GCF_000696425.1. Lineage (NCBI taxonomy): Eukaryota > Metazoa > Chordata > Mammalia > Dermoptera > Cynocephalidae > Galeopterus > Galeopterus variegatus. The sequence goes on from NW_007727064.1 coordinate 165,365, forward strand.
GACTCCCATATGACACCCCCACATCCCCCCTTCAAAAAAAAAAAACATTTCCTGCAGCTGCAGCAACAGTTTCCAACTTGGGGGAATGCCGTTCCAGTCCAGAATAGGGAGCCCTCAAAGCCAGAAGTCGAGGATGTTTGGGTTTCTTAAAACCTTAAATGAGCAATACCACCCCCCACCAAAAAAAAAAAAAATGCCCTCAGTAAAAGAACCCCAGTTGCAAGTCAAGTGCATGCAAATCCATCAAGAACTCCCTGAGAACTGGGCAAAAACTTCTGCGCCCGGGGGTCAGTGCCAACTCCCCGCGCCCTCTGCCCGGCCCCAAGTCGCTACCTTGGTGCCCGGGGAGCCACGCCGGTTTGGGGAGCAGGGCGAGGAGAAGGGTCAGCAGCCGCTGGGTAATCCCATGTCCGCGAAGAGGGAGCTCGTTCCGTTAGGATGGAAGCGGAACACCCACACCTCCTCTCGGCGTGCGCTTTCTCTCTCTCCACCCACAGCCTCCTCCTCCTCCACCACCACCTCCTCCCTCTCTCCTCCCACCCAGCAAGCCTGAGGAAACGATTCAACAGCACATCCACATAGTTACTGCACTTTGAAGCGGCTCCTGACAGCTTATATAGGCCAGGAAGCTCCCTGGGCAATGTAGTCCGAGTCCCGGGTCGCGGCGGCGCCTGGGGTTAGGGGAGGGACTACAATTCCCAGAATCCCCTGGCTGGGCTCTAAATAGATGCGCGCGGGGACGGGGGAGGGGCGGCCCGGGGGCGTCCCGGCTGCAAAGCCGGCTCCCCGGTGAGGGTCGGTCGTGGTTGAACCTGTGACTCAAAGCCACCCCTGGGGTGGGGGGGGGCTCGCCTCCAACCCCCGGGGACCCTTTTCTTCCGGCTGCCCTTCTACCCTGGAATCCAGGTGTCACTGGGGCCCGGGAAGCAGGCTTCGAGCTCTGATTTCGCCTTCGGGAAGTTTTTACAAGCTGTTCCCCACCCTCCCCCCGCCTTGGTTCCGCGAGCCAAGAATTTCAGAAATCCGGGGCACAAAAACGCCAGTGTTTGCGGTCAAGGATTAAAGGCGCGAGGTTGTCTTTACTTAATCTGCTCCGCCCTGCGGAGTTTGCACGGGAAACTAAGTCTGGGAGCAACGGTCCACGCAAGCGGAGACGCAGGCGAGTCGCGTGAGAGCACTTTTCTGAACCCGAGCTGCGGTGTCGCCCCGCAGGAGGTGAGAAACGCAAACCTCGTTGGTGCGCAGAGGGAAGGAGCCGTGTGTGACTTGCAGCGCTGGGACTGGGAGGCAAAAAATAAATACAGACCGCGACCTCGGACCTGACCCTGCTTGTAACACCGCTCTGCCCCCGGGAGCTGTAAATGCCTACCCAAGTAAATAAACCGCAAACCAGGAAAACAAGGGCTTCGGAGAGAGCCGCTAACACAGAGATGCGCGTCCGGGCGGGGCGCCCTCCAGCAGCTCCGGCACCGGCGTCTGCAGAGGTGGGTTTCAGCGCCGCCGAGTAGCGCAAGCGGCTTCGGGCTCTGGCTTTACGAAGGAGCAGAAGAGCCGCTCTGCCTGCCTCAGATAACGTGTATTCATTCCACAAACGTTTCCTGAGTATCGACGGGGTGCCAGGCATTGTGCCAGGCGCTGGTCATAGCGGTGAGCCAAAACGCATCACACAGCATCCCAGACAGGCACTGCCTGCCGCCGCAGATCTGCTATAACACTAGTAATAACAACGATAGTAAATGGGGAGGCTGATGTTACTGAGGCCAGACAACATGCACTTTTCATGAATCATGCTATTGAGTTTTACCAACTCTAGGTATATTGTTACCCCGTTTGGCAGGTGCAAAACTTGAGGGCTCGGGAAATCGGGTAACTTCCCAGGATGCGTTAAGTGGTACAGCCTGGATTCCAGCCAATAAGTACTAACCCCTTGGCTTTGGGAAAATCCATCACCACACCTTTAAACGGCCTTTATCCCATTTTAGGAGCAGCCTCTGAACCCTTGGGCAAGTCATTTTCATCTCTTTGCCCCAGTTTTGCGATCTTAGAGAGGGAAATACTCATTAGAATTTACCTAATTTCTATCAGGATTGCCTGTAAAGTCAAGAGGCTTGTGAATCCTTACAAACAAATGAGGAAAGCTCCATAGCTAATAATTATTACTGACATAATAATTAATGTCAAAAATTAATAATGATTACTGACATTTACTGGGCAAATGCCATGTGCCAGGCATTGTTCTAAGCCCCCTTTGTATATCATCTCATCAAATCCTATTAATGAACCATTTTTTACTTATAAGAAAACCGAGGCATAGAAAGGTTAAGTTATTCCGCCAAAGTCACACTGGTGGCTGGCTGCCTGACTCCCGAATGCTAGACCTTAACTACTGCTCTCCACTGCCTCCCAGTGTAAACATGCATTGTATGTACCTGCTCATGTAAGCATCTAATGCCAGTCCAGGAATAGGCAAAGCTCTGCAGTAGACAAATTGTGTTCATTATATTCACTCTTGGGCCACCTCAGCGCTATCCCTAGTCCCTGGCACTACAGTCTAGTACCTAATGCCTCAAGCTATGCCTCATCGTCAGCGAGAAACTCCCCCATCTTGCCACACAAAAGAGCCCATATCTTTCTCATCTACCTGGTCTCTTCTTTTCCCCTATGAAAACAGCCTGTTCCATTTTTAAAGGGTCTTTGGCTCTACTTTTCAAGCAAATGTCCATATCTTTCTCATCTACCTGGTCTCTTCTTTTCCCCTATGAAAACAGCCTGTTCCATTTTCAAAGGGTCTTTGGCTCTACTTTTCAAGCAAATGTAACAAATCAGTCTATGCAAACATAACTTGTAGAGAGTGAAGGGTAATTATTTCATGTGCTTCCAACTCAGAAACACAATGGAGTTTTAACGTGGGCTTTCTGAAGAACACTTGGTTTGAGAGCTAAATTGGGCAATTTTCATCTCCTGTACACAGTGGACACTTGTCCCCTACCAGCTTTATCCAGTCTTCCCTTCCAGACCACAAGTTTCACTGAAGGCAGAGTCCATGTCGTATTCATGCTCGTATTCCCTACCTCTCCTGACCCAGCAGGACTTAGTCTTCCATCTACACATTTTAGTAGATGTGTGAAAAAAATGTTAGAAAAAAAATGTCTTAATGGAAGGTGTGTCAGGCATATGGCAGGCTAAATGAACATATTTTTTGAATATGCAAGCCTTGCGGCCCACTCATATCACAGTCTATTTCGATTGCCTGTTTGTGTGGATGGTCCTAGTCAACATTTTTTAAGTGCTGAAACTACTAGGTCACTAGAAAGTAGTTTTGCTAATTTTGTTATGATGCAAAGAGATTCTCTATGATGATGTATGATTGGTGAATGACAATGATGAATGTCAGAATGAAAGGGTCACTGCCCACTCATTCTCCACTATCAGTTGAGGAAAGGGGGCTGCTTTTTCTTCACTGTGTTTTTTTTCCTGGAAGAATTTTCTAGATGTTCAGTTTCCAATACAGTAGCTACAAGCTATTTAGGCACTTAAGATATAGCTATTTCTAACTGAGATGTGAAGTATGTGTAAAGTACATGTTAAATTTCAAAGACTTAGGACCAAAAAAAGCAAAATATCTCAATAATTTGCATATTGATTGCATGTTGAAATTATAATATTTTGGGTATATTGAATTAAAATAAAATAGATTATTAAAACAAACTTTGCCTGCTTTTCACTTTTTTTATTTGGCTAGAAGGAAATTAAAAATTACATATGAAGTTCACATTATATTCCACCGGACGGCATTGATCTAGAAAACCAAGAATCCGATTCCCAAGATCACAATATGAGATGATGACCAGCCATGAAAATTGCCATTTATGACTTTGCACTTGAAATGCCCATGCATAGGAGGGCTTTTCAGAGTTGGTATAGTATTATTGACTGAGCAGAAGCCTGAAGAAGGTCCAAAACTAGCACATGGGGCTACCCTGGAGAAGCCCTACAAATAAAACAGCTTTCATCAGCAGTATACACTGCAACTGAATTCATCTGCCTAGAATGAATGCTAACCCTCAAATGCTAACCTGATTAAGACAGCAAGATATGCTAGAGAAAGCAGTAGTCAGAAAAAAGTGGGCTTGACACCTGGGTGTACACTTAATATCCAGTTTTTTTGTTTTGTTTTAATAAAGTGAAGCCAATAATCCTTGCCTTGCCAACTTCACTGGATCAATGGGTTATTGGACATGAAAGGGGTTTTCAAACTCACCCTACCTATATCAAAGTAAGAGAACATCATCAATTAGGGTGGAGAAAATGTTGATGTGCCCTGATACAGTGATCAGCTCCAAAGCACAGTTCAGATTATTGGGGCAGCACCATTCCCAATTTTCTCCCAGGCATAATAAGACTTCAGTTGCCTATGAATGTTACAGTGAGCCTTGAGTGCTTTAATTAACAGTTTCTTAAATGTCACTCTTAAATGGCAAGACAGAATGTCAAACACCCAAATCATAGAATTCCATCTATTTTGGGTGCTGACTTTTTACTTAGTGTGATAGACTACCATTGACCATGAGAAATATCAGTAAAGAGAAATAGCTACTGTATAACCAGTCCTCCAACTAGTCTCCAGCTAATCACAAAGTCATTGTTAACTTTTTGTGATGGAGGGGTGGGGTCATTCATAGTCCTCTTCGAGGATCTTATGAAACACACAGATACCTGCCCCAGCACAACACAAAAGCTCAAAATTTTAGCACCAGTTCTAGGAGTTTCTTGTACTAGACCCCCAAAACTCACTTAGAGACACCCATGCAAGACTAGATTATATTTTAGCACCATCTTTCTGTGATTTTGTCTCTCCAACGAGATAACCTCTTTGAAGATAGGGATTAAGTCCTATATTTGTGTGTCCTTTGTAGCTTCTAGCTCAGCTCTGGATACAGAATAGGTGTTTAGCATTTACTGGCTAATTACCTATTGGAACTACAAGGATGAACTGAAGAAATGACCTCAGATACGTAGCAGCCTGACTTGAGATAGAAAAAGTGTAGCTGGTGTTTGAACAAGAGCAGGAGACAGAACAATTTGGTACAGAGCTAGGGAAAGTAAGATGATTTTCTGAGTCCAGGCTCTGGGCATCCCATGTGGCTGAAAGAAGAGGGAGAGGCTCTATTTTTGTTGTCCTATCTCTGGAGTGCAGAAGAGATTGCTAGTCAGCCACACTGTGAGTGGAGGGAACATGGACAAATTTTCAATAATTTAAGATCTGGAAGGCAGCATAATAGCCACAAAAGAATGTAAAAATTAAGGAGTTACTACCTCTTTGTACCATATGGAAGTGACAGCTATACCATCTCTGATGATTGTTGCCAACAGTGTCTAGAAATAAAGAGAACGATTACTTTCTTACACATTATTTTCCTGTGAAAGATGCGAAACCAGGGTTTATTATTAACTCAGACATTTTCCCCGGTCTCCCACCTCCCATCCACAAGACTGTCATCCTAAATTGCTCTAGTAGACAAGCTAGATCTGAAGACTTGAAGAAATCTTGAGAAAGACCTTATTGTCTTATCCTAGTGTTTGAACTGAAATAAAATCTATGTATCCAAAAAAAAAAAAAAAAAAAGCCACAAAGTTCTTTACAGAAGAATTCAGCTAATATATGTAGAAGAGATAATAAAATTAGAAAATCATCATTTTGCAGCTTACACTGTAATAATTTATTTCGAGGAAGATTATCAACAGATGCCAAACTCTTTGGTCAAAATGTTGATGGGGAACAGGATATTCATATGGTCTTAAAAATCACACTACACACTACCCACTAATTATGAAGTGAAAAATGGACCTTTACAATGAAGAAATATGGCAGTCACACACATTAACCAAGTGATCAAGTTTACTATCAACAATACTGGGACAAGTAGTCATTATTTATATCCTGATATGATTCTATAAGGAATACACAACATCACATATAAATTGTTCTTGCTGGGGCTGGCCAGTTAGCTTAGGTGATTAGAGCACAGTATTGTAACACCAAAGTCAAGGGTGCAAATCCCCGCACTGATCCCCTCACAGGCCAGCCACCCAAAAAAAGTTCTCAACAAAAATGTTTATGAGGAAGGAAAAAGACAAACCCAGAATTTGGGACATTCCACAAGCCCATTGGCCTAGACTCTTCAGATAAATGTGTCATTAAAAAAAAAAAAAAGGTCAGGGGCTGGCCCAGTGGCGCACTGGAGAGTGCGCCACTTGGGAGCGTGGAGGCCCTCCCGCCGAGGGTTTGGATCCCATGTGGAGACCGGTTCCCGCCCACTGGCTGAGCACGGTGTGGGAGCAACACCGAGGGTTGCGATCCCGTTACCGGTCAGTAAAAAAGACAAAAAAAAAAGGAAGGAAAAAAAAAAAAGAACTACAAAATAATATTAAATTGTTGGGCCGGCCCGGTGGCGCACTGGAGAGTGCGCCGCTTGGGAGTGCGGTGGCGCTCCCGCCGAGGGTTCAGATCCCATGTGGAAACCAGTTCCCGCTCACTGGCTGAGCGCGGTGCGGGCGCATCACCGAGGGTTGCGATCCCGTTGCTGGTCCCCGGTACGAGCGCAACACCCAGGGTTGCGATCCCGTTACTGGTCAGTAAAAAAGACAAAAAGGAAAAAAAAAAAAAAAGGTCAGGAGGATTATCTAGTTTACAAGAGACTGAAATAAACATTACAACTAAATGTAACATGTGACCCTTGATTACATCCTGGATTAAAAGAAAAAAAATCTATAGAAGACATTTTTGAGCAAGTAGAAAAACTTGAATATAGACTATTTTTTAAAGAAAAGTGTGGAATAATTAATTTTTTAAGTGTGATAATGGTATTGTGGTTACGTAGAAAAATGTCCTTTTCCTTAGGAGATGTACCCTAAAATATTTCCAAATGAGATCTTATTGTATCTGAAACTCACTCTGAAAAAATGTATAACTATTTAATGTAAAAAAATTGTATATTTATATATTTAAACTTATTGACCTTATTTTTTAAAAAACTGTCTAAAATCTTGCCACAATTATAGATATTTCTATGCCTGTTTTTGTGCTAGTTTCACAGTTATGCCGGATAAGTAATTATTTTTTACTTTTAAGGTGACAGTTAAGTTTCAATAAATCATTGAAAACATCTACATTTAGCTTTTTTTTTTTTCTTTTTCCTTTTTGTCTTTTTTCGTGTCCGGCAATGGATCGCAACCCTCAGTGTCGCGCCCGTACCGGACCGGGACCGGCAACGGGATCGCAACCCTCGGTGTTGCTCCCACAACTCGCTCAGCCAGTGAGCGGGAACCGGTCTGTATGTGGGATCCAAACCCTCAGAGGGAGCGCCACCGCACTCCCAAGCGGCGCACTGTAGCAGTGCGCCACCGGGCCGGCCCTACATTTAGCTTTTTGAGTTAAATGAAAAACAAGGTAGTTACTATAACTAAGCAACTTTTGTTTCAACAGTCTTCAAGTTATGAGTAATTCTATTTGTTGCAATATATTCTTCTTAGGGTCTTTTAAAATTAACCAGAAAAGCAAAGGGAATTATGCTTTTAAAAAGGGAAGTAGAAAACGAGCATTTTTGGAGTCTTCTTCTTTTCCTTTTCCTGGGAAAGTTTTTTCATGATTAATAGACCTAGTCACTAACCAAGGCACTGAATTATATTTAATTATATTTAATTCAGTTGCCAATCAAGTAGAACTTGTAGCCTTTTTCACTTCCCATGCTATAACCGTGTATCAACGCAAGCAAATTAACTGCTTCCTTTTGTCCCTAGGTAATTTTGTTTTCAGATTTTAAGTAGTAGTTTCTTCTAATTGTAGTTTTAGGGTATGGGTAACCCGTATTATGAGTTCAACCTAGATGGAGAGTTTGATTAGTTAGGTAGGGTCAACCCAGGGAAGGAGGATTGGTGGAGTAGGGGGTAGGATAGGGGGACTATCCAAGTACATTTCCTTTGCTGCTTAAGTGCTAGGCTGTCACTATTAAACTGATATTTAATAGGTACCCACCTACTCTACCAGGGGCCATGCCAGGCACTGGGCACAGTGGAAAAGACTGAACAGAATGCAAAGTGCTTTTGCTGTCTTTTTCTTAGTCACTACCTTCCTTCCAGAGGAATTGCAAACATAGTCCTTAGAGGATAACAAATGGAAAGACTGGCTGCTTTTTAAGCATAATTACTTCACCACCATCCAGGCACCTGTCCATTCACACCGGACTATTTCTCCATTAAAGGTGTATATTATCGAGATGATCCTTTGTCATTGAAACATTTATATTGACTATAATATAGCAAGTGAAGGAGGAAAGTGGCTTCTTCTGAGCAGTTTCTCTACTCCACTCTTTCTCAAACAAGCTCTTTTATTTACATTTCTGACTGTGCTACCTCTCAGGAGGAGGTGGAGAAGGAAGCAGAAAGTGCATCTATTTTAAAGGCAGTCTGCGTCTGACTCAACACCTGAAACACCTAAAGAAACAAGAAATTGACTACCCTTGAAGCAAATGAGCCATTCTGTAAAGACCAGTGTTCATCAGAGAGAAAAATTAAACAAGCATATAGTACTCTTATCATCAAAAATAAATAAGGGTATTTAAAAGAAAAAGATTATTGTTTCCAAAAGAATCCCACTCATAGGAAAATAAGGCTTTTCTTTCTAAGTGTCTGAATACATAGGGGTACTTCAAAAAGTTCACATATTTGTATTATGTTTTAATTCTGTTTTTCCATGAACTTTCTGAAGTACCCTCATACTGTTTTGTACCTGAATGAGAAAACATTTTAATAAGGCTCAATGAAAAGATTTCCATGGAGTGACAAGTAAATAGATTTGGTCTTTCCACAGAAGAATTCTAATAAGAATTTGCTAATTATTTTTAATATGTGCATTACTGAACGATCATTTGACCTTCAGAAAAAGCAAAATGTTTAAGTTCATCTGGTTTTGGAAAATTTCACTTGGTTGGAGAAATAGGGTGAGAATTTGCTAATTTTTGTATTACATTTATTGTCCTTGCTGTTTTTAATTTGAAGAAGAATGTGAACATTCTGACCCCAAATCAGCATTAGAAACTAGGTTCTCAGATTAAATTGGCCTTTATTTCTCTTTCACTTAACTTATTTTCAGAGCATATCACAAGGGAAGAGACACAAATATTATAAAGGAAAAAAAAAAAGACCTTATAATGCTAACCTATTTTGGAATAATGTTTTGAAGCAAAAGAGTGGCACTTGGTGACATGTTAATTCAAACTACAAGGTGAAGGAAGAAGAAAGACACTTCAGGTGTTTCACAAAATAACTCTTAATCAGCAAGTAAACTTGACTAACTGCAGCCATTATATCATGAATCTTATCTTGTGTCACTACCTCATTTAAAAGGTAATAGAAGCAGAAAAATCTTGTGAAAATGAAGAAAGAGTTGAGTTTGTTTTGAACATCTATTCTGGGGGAAAAGAGATCATGCACTTCTATCATTCCCCCATAAAGAAGAATCCTGTTTAGGAAGCATAGGAAACTGTTTGCTCATAGGATGGGACACCCTATGTGTACTTGG
>NW_007727064.1:175658-176384 GCF_000696425.1 Galeopterus variegatus
CCTTTGATTCCAAGGGTTTCCCAGTTCCTACCAGAGTACCTAGTGGATACTTAATATATATAAAGTATATAAACACATGTAGTCAGTATGTTTCTTAGTGTCATTTATATGCATGGGATATCTGGGCTTCTAAGTGTCTGATAAAGTGATAATGGAGATCCCTAAAGTATTATAAACAAACTAGGTAGCCCTGCTTATTTAATATTTAATTACACGTATTAAGAAAAATTCCCTCATTTAAAAAATTTTATTTTATTAAATTCAGTTATAGCCAATACTACTAGTAAGTTATTTGTATCTTAAGCCAAACTTCAGAAGCCTACCATGGCCGTAATTAGAGTGGAGTCAAAATGCCCCTGGGGCCAGCCTGGTGGCGCACTGCTACAGTGCGCCGCTTGGGAGCGCGGCGGCGCTCCCGCCGAGGGTTCGGATTCCACATACAGACCGGTTCCCGCTCACTGGCTGAGCGAGGTGCAGCCGCAGCACTGAGGGTTGCGATCTCGTTGCTGGTCCCGGTCCGGTACGGGCGCGACACTGAGGGTTGCGATCCGTTGCCGGACACGAAAAAAGACAAAAAGGAAAAAAAAAATTCCTGGATTTTTCCACTCCTAGTTATCTATTTACCCAAGAGAAATAAAAACATACATCCACACAAACACTTGTATATGAATGTTCATAGCAGCATTATTAATAATAGGCAAAAAGTGGAAAAAACCCAAATGTCCG
>NW_007727064.1:176909-180756 GCF_000696425.1 Galeopterus variegatus
ATTTTTAAATGAGTAAAAACCATTGAATTGTCTACTTTAAATGGGTAAACTGTATGGCATATGAATTATTTCTCAATGAAGCTGTTATAAGAAAAAAATGCTGAATTTCAATTCTGGAATCTGCCACTTACTAGCTTAGGAAATTCACTTACCCGAAATGGAGCCAATATTGTGTTTACCTCACTGGGTTGTTGCTATAAAGGTTAAATGATAAAAACCTTGTAAAAAGCCCCAAACATAATAATCACATAATAAGTTTTAGCTATTGTTGTTAAAGAACACTGCTCCATTCACAGACGATGCTGCCATATTTTGTACCATTTAGGGTGCACCCCAGGCCCCATGCTCAGCATCCTGCAGCACAGCCTCACTGGAAAAGGTGACCTGGGTCAATCAAATTCCTACTCTTTACTTTTAAGTGGCAAAACAGAGAGATCAGGGCCAATGACTATGAGGCCTGAATTTTCAAGGTCAAAGGGGTCATGTGAACCATGTGCAAATCATAGTGATGAGAGAACAGAGGAAGCTAACAGTGAGAGGGGAACACAGAAGAGATGGAGAAGGAGATGCCAGAGTGAAGTTGAGGGTGGACAGTCCCTAGAACTGCCTGAATTCCTGATGATTTCCAGATCCAATCCCAAGCCATTTGTAGCCCTGCAATATGCCACCACCATTCTGTGAATCAGTTTCACCACGTGCTAAAGAGCAGGGGTGCTGCAGTCAGATTGCAGAGGCTCAAGACTCACATACAAATCCCAGCTTCCCACCTATTTGCTCTGTGACTTTGGGTAATTCATCTAAACTCTCAGAGCCTTGCTCCCCTTATCTGCCCGCTTGGCATCATGATAGCCCTTCCCTCACAGGGAAAGAACTAAATGAGATAATGCATCTAAATGCTCAATACCCAGTAAGCACTGGATAAAGGAGAGTTATTATTAATTAATAATACAGTCTATTTGTTATTCATGTAAGTTTACTTTTGGCCAGCAAAGGCATTTAATTAAATAGCTGGTTATACAAAGCCGTTCACGATGTGAAGTCCTCAGGTTGAAAAGTAATTTTTATAAAAGGATACTTGATAGTGATAATTTTAGAAATTTGAACGGTCTACTCAATCCCTTCTTCTGCTGATGAAGAAACTGACTTCTAAATATTCAGTGGTCCTTCCAGATCACACAGCCAAATAGAGACTATGCTGGGATGAGAAGCCAGGCTTCTGATCCCAGGCTTGAGCTCAGCCAACTGATTCTCACAGCACTGAGATCTGAACTGCTAATTTAACTTGGCAAACTTTCCTACCTATCCTCTTAACCAGACCTTTACTTTTTTAATTTTTTTTAAACAGAAGGTATGATTAAAGTCCTAATGCTGCTTACTTCATTATATAAATTTCATTACATGTTCAAATAAATCCAGTATGTATTATAGCAGACTTTTATTCCACTGAGTTACTGGCTTGTCCATCAACATGGCCAATTTTCACTAGGAAAAAGACACTTTTCCATGGGGAAATCACAAGAACGTCCTCATTTCCCAATGACCTAACCTGTTCTTCTGTTGCTGTGACCCTGAGAATGAATTCCTCATACTGGAAGGAGAATGGAGTCATTCCAGGAGTGACTTTTTTTTTCACATGATGATAATAATACCAATTATCCTGGAAAAGGGAAGAAAAAAAGCCCCAAACCCTTATTTTCTTGTCAGATTTCCCAGGGGAGTGAGCATGGCACACTTCCTTTTTCTTCTCTGAAATTATTTTCAAATTAGTTTGCTCCTGGCCCGGTTTACTTTCGTTCATTTCTATAGCCACTGCTTCCCACCCAGTGGGAAAGAGTTTCCTCTTTCTATATTGATACATTTTCACAAAATACTTGAAAACGTTCTGCTTCCTCTTCATTCTGTTTTATGGGTGAAACATTTTATTCAGACTCTTTCCTCCAGGAGTCCTTTTGAGTTACAAAGTTAAATATTTTGTGGGTAGGAGACTTCGAGGAAGTTCTGACTATGGGAGGGCAGTTTATGAAAGGACATTTATTGTCTGCCATTGGCTTATCTATGGTTGTGTCTGGTGCCCTATGTGTTACTTAGTAGCTTGTCATTAATCATAATAATAATGGTAAACACATTAGAATAGAAATCATTTATTAAGGTCTTCAATGTGCTAAGTGCTGTACATATCATCATATTTGATCCTCATCACAATCCTAGGAGGCTGGGGTTTTTTAACCAATTCGATAGATGAACAAATTTAAGGATTCCAAAATTTGAGTAAGTTGTCCAAGATCATTCAACTGGGAGGAAGCAAGGACTGCCTGAACCCTAAACTCTTACCCATTATGCCCATCATTCTGAAACTATCATCCTCAGACCAGCAGCAGCATTATCACGGAAACTGATAGAAATGAAAATTCTGGAGCTGCACCTTAGATTGACTGAATCAAGAATTTTGGGGTTGAGGCTCAGCAATCTATGTTGAACACTAAAGTTAGAGAATCAACTGTACTTGCTATGTTTTATATGCACAAAGCCATTATACCTATAATTAGGGAACTATGAAGACTGTCTGGGAAATGACTCCAGGAACTTTGGGCTGCTTGGCTGGGAACTGGCTGGGACCTGTGGTTTCCTGTCTCTCAGAGGGAGGGCTGAGACTGCCATGGTTTCAGAGGCCCCAAGATCTGCAAGGGCCAGGCAGTTGGCATTTCTCAAAATTCCTCTACACGGCTGGCATCTGAGTTTAGACTGTCTGTGACTGAGCCCAAAATGGTTATCACCACCCCTACCCCATACAAGACCACTCTCACACTTTCCTAGCAAAAAGGAAGAGTTGTTGGGGGCGGGGGCAGAGTCCTTCCTCTGCGCACAGCTCCACCTTGGCCCAGCTGTGTCCCAGCCAAAGTACATTGTCTTACTTTCCAAAGGATGCCGAGAAAATAGAGACCACGCACTGCTGACACTGCCTGTGAGTTCCAGCCTGCACCTGGAACTGAATAATGCAGGCATTGAAATACATATTAGGAATAGTTTCTTCTTGCTGCCATAACACATGATCACAAACTTAGCGACTTAAACAATACAAATTTATTATCTTACATTCCATAGGTAAGAAGTCCAAAATGGGTCTCATTGGGCTAAAATCAAAGTGTTAGCAGGGCAGAGTTCCTTTCTGGGGGTTCTGGAGGAGAATCTGTTTCCTTGTCTCTTCCAGCTTCTAGAGGCTGCCCACATTCCTTGGCTATTGGCCCCCTCTTACTCCATCTTCAAAACTAACAATGTTGCATGTCTCTGACGATTCTTCCATGGTCACATAGCTCTGACCACAGCCAGGAGGGGTTCTCCTGCTTATAAGGACGCTTGTAATTACATTGGGCCTCTTAAAATAATCCAGGTAATCTCCACATCTCAATAACCCTAACTTAATCCCACTGCAAAGTCATTTTTCTCATGTAAGGTACATATTTATAGGTGAGATAGGAACAAGATGAGAAAATGAACTCATATATTATTTGTCAGTTAGAGGATATGTAAAGCCATTTTTCCTTGGTCCCAAGACCATTCACTGAAATATATACCTCTGATTTTAAAAAGATTTTTTTGAAGAAAAAGGAAGTACTACCACATTATGGGTATCCATAGATCATAAGCTGTATCCAGATTTCAGAAACCATAAAATAGGACAGAACTGTGTCTTAGAATCAAAACAATACCATAATATCATCTAGTGTTATTTCCCTTCCTATACTACATACTCGATCTCAATAAAGTGCCATATGAAGTAGGTAAGATGAGAAAACTTAGGCTCATAGAAGCTTAATGACTAAACCTAAAATCTCCTAAATAAACGCAC
>NW_007727064.1:181467-192457 GCF_000696425.1 Galeopterus variegatus
GAGAAAACTTAGGCTCATAGAAGCTTAATGACTAAACCTAAAATCTCCTAAATAAACGCACAACCCAAAGCCCAATCTTTGACTCCAATTCCAAGACTCTTTCTATTATGTTAGGCAAGGCTGCTCCAAGTAGGGGTGATGGTTTTAGTCTTCCTAGAAAGAAGTTACTTCCTCAGTGATCCCCCAAGCTTTGGGTTGCAGATCCCCGGGAAACCACAGAGTGATTGATTACAAGGATTGGGAGTTCATTCATATGTTAAGCATTGGCTGAAGCCTGAAAAGGTGATGTATATTTGTACCTTTCAAATATATACAGATGCTGATGTGATTTATTATGCAGTTTCCTTTTCTAAGGCACTGCCTTCTAGCAGCATCTTGACATTTTTCTAAATAAATGGATCCTAAAAGTAAAACTGCTATTGTACGAGCATCTGAAATACATCTATTCCCTTTACAATTGGGCTCTCATTGTTGACAAAGTTGGGAATTATTCTTTTCCCTTGTTTGATTTGACTTCAAACATTGTGAAAGCTGGGATCTAAAAGAGACCCATGACTGTGATTTCTTATGCTTTTCTTCCTCTCTCTCTTTTTTTTTTTTTTCCTTTTTGTTTTTTTTACTGACCGGTAATGGGATCGCAACCCTCGGTGTTGTGCCCGCAACGACATGGGATCCGAACCCTCCGCGGGAGCGCCGCCGCGTTCTCAAGCGGCGCACTCTCCAGTGCGCCACCGGGCTGGCCCTTCCTCTCTCTTTCTAAAGGCACATAAAGCATCTTTTACTTGCTCTAAATTTCTTTTGGTGCCTTTCTGGCTCTTCTCACCCTTCTCTTCAATCACCACTGTCCAGGAACATTGGGAAGATAAACGGATGGTAAGTTTGGTGAAGGATAATTATAGGTTGCACTGGAGTTGTCAATCACTGTGCCTGCCATGCCCCCAGGGTTGCTAAGAGAAAAATGCCCCATTCAGCACAGGAGCTAAGAGGTAGTGCTAGTGGCTTATTTTACAAAAGTAATGGTTTACAAAGTCACTTTTTGTTCAAACAAATTTTGATCAGTAGGCTCACCATCATCTGGGAACTCGTTAGAAATGCAAATTCTCAGGCTCCACTTCAGACCTACTGAATCTAGGTGTGGGCTCAGCAATCATTGCTTTAAGAAGACCTTTAAGTTATTCTGATGCAGGATCCAGGTTTGCGGGACCTTCTAATTGCAGCTGATTGAACCCCGTGGCTCCCCTGGGCAGGCCTCTGATGTGTTGTGGTGTGAGAAAGAGCAGCTGGGCACACCAGGCTTGCCCTTTGTGGCAGGTGAATGCCGGAAATAGTGCGGGAAACAGTGATACCTTGAGTGTTAGCAGCAGGAGTGGAAACCAAATGAGGCTGATGGTAGTGTAGAGGCCACGAAGGGTCATGAACATGCTGGAAACAGGAACTGTGACTAAGCAGAAGTGGTGAAGCCAAAAAAAAAGACAATGAGGAGAGGATGAGGGAAGCAATCCAACCAGAAGAAGAGAAATAAAATGTGCAGGGAAAAGCAGACCTTGGAGAGGTGGGGAGTGAACCAGGAGAGACCATGGTGAAGTGCAAGAACACCTGCTGCTGAGGTCTCTGGAGCGGCTGCAGCTTCTAAACCAGCTCCTGGTTCTGTTCTCCACTGTGTGACAGCTCCTTCTGAAATCTAATCATTCCTCTCTCTGCAGCTTCTGCCCTGTGTATCCTTGAAATGTAGCTCTTCTTTGCATTTTCTTTAAAGAAGCTTTTTTTTTGTACTTTCAAGAGGGAGAAAAGAAAGACCAAAAGCATTTGAACAAGAGGAAACAAATAAAAATGAAACATTCTTTGTTCATAACTTTCTTTCATTGGCTATGGCACAAATTAGCAAAACTAAAAAGCCTACATTAATAGGCTTTACAATCAGCTGATTTCACCGCACAAGGACTCTGAAGAGAGTCTAAAGAAAGAACTGCCTAGTAAAATTTTTCTTCCTCTATTTGGACTCCCCTCTTTTACTCTCTAAATGTAGAGGAAAGTGTCCTGTTTAAAAAAATACTTTGGAATACTCATTTTAGATATTAAATAGGTTGATAATAGTAATATTCATAAGTAATAATTCTTAAGCTATTCTTGTGTACCAAGCAATGTTCTAAGTATTTCACATATTTTAAATATTTAATGTCAGTTTCATAAGGGCAAGAATTTTCACCTGTTCTGTTTACTGCTGTACTCTCAGTGCCTGGAATAGTGCTTGGCTGCTAGTTGACACTCCCTAAATACTTGTTGAATGAATTAAAGAGAATCTTCACACAACCCTTGGGTGAAAGTGTTATTATATCCACTTCATAGGCCCTCCTGGTGGTAAAGATGGAAAGCCACATCTCAAATGTCTATGTGAGCATAACACTGTCAGACAGCAAGCTTCTGCTGAGATAAAGACCATGACCTCCAGTGTTGGTCTTACTGATGTTTTGAAGCACCATTAATTGAGGAATGTTGATGTTCAACATTTAATCCTTTCACAGTCTGAACGTTTTTATTATTATTATTATTATTATTATTATTTTTTGTCTTTTGTCTTTTTTCCGTGCCCGGCAACGGATCGCAACCCTCAGTGTTGCCCCCGTACCGGACCGGGGACCGGCAACGGGATCGCAACCCTCGGTGTCGCCCCCGCGCCTCGCTCAGCCAGTGAGCGGGAACCGGTCTGTATGTGGGATCCGAACCCTCGGGCGGGAGCGCCGCCGCGCTTCCAAAGCGGCGCACTTATCCAGTGCGCCACCGGGCCGGCCCTTATTATTTTGATTATACATTCACTCATTCAACAAATACTTACTTAGCACTTATACATGACTCATACATACCAAGTATTGTTCTGGGCATTGAAGATATAGCATTGAATACAGTGGGCCCTCATATCCACAGATTCAACCAACTACACCTTGAAAATATTCAAGAAAATAAAAATAAAAAATGACAATACAACAATAGAAATAATACAAGTAAACAAATCAGTATATCAACTATTTACAAAACATTTATATTGTATTAGGTATTTTAAGTAATCTAGAGATGATTTAAAGTGTATGGGGGGATCTGTATACGTTATATGCAAACACTATGCCATTTTACATCAGGGACTTGCATATCTGGATTTTGGCATCAGCAGGGGATTGGGGGTGGAGAGGTTGTCCTGGAACCAATCCCCTGCAGATACAGAGGGATGACTGAACTAAAGATGCTATACCTGCCCCATGGGGGGAGAGAGAAATAAAGGAAATAATTTCAGGTTGTGACAAGTGCTATGAAGACAGTACCAGAGGTGATGTGATAGAGCAGAATGGAGAAGCATTACTTTATATTTGGGGGTCATGGAAGGTTTCTCTGGAAAGGTAATGTCTGTGCTGACATCTGAATGCCAAAGAAGAATCAGCCGTGAAAAAGTAGGGCATTGCAGGTGGAAAGAACAGCAGGTGCAAAGGCCCTGAGGTAGGATTGTGCTTGATGTGTTCTAGGAACAGTAAGAAGGACACCATGGCTGGGACATGGTGAGCAAAGGACAACTCAATGGAAGAGCAGATCAGAAAGTAGGCAGGGGCTGGAATGTGGAGGGCCATCTTGGCCAGGTGTGGCAGCCAGGAGGTGTGTGCTGAGATCACTCTTCAACAGAGAAAGTGCCACAAGGTATAATGTCAACCAACAGCTTCCAGCAGCAGCCCCTGTGGGACTGACCAGTGTTCAGACTGAAGACACGCTCTTCCTGGCAGCTCCAGCCAGTGACTGAACATGGTGGGAAGAGCAGGGCCTGGCCATTTTGGCTCAATACACAACTCCTTTAACAAGCAGTCTTTCCTCTGGAGCTCCCAGTTAAGCTGGCCTTGACTTTCTCAGTGCAGCACTAGACTCAGAGGATTTTCCTCCCTGTGCTTCCTGCTTCACTCCTCCACAGGTATCAGACTAGTATTCAGCCTGGAGGCTTTTTCTGCCTCCTCCTTCCCATTCTCTATTCCCTTTGGTTTTCGCAGGTGTTACCACCAATAGCTCTCCTGCATTTCTCATGATTTCTCGGCATCTCTTTTGCAGAGGAACCACACTGTCATAGTTGGTAGTGGGGGTGGTCTGAGAAAGCAGGTGGTAAGGTGGAGTTTTGGGACTGGGTCACCCACTGCCTGGCTCCCAATGAAGACTCCCATCTTGAGTGTTATGTGGGGTATAGACAGTCCCTGACACAAGGCGGCAGCACAACTGCTAAAAATTTTACTGGCGGTGACTTGGGAAATGTCCAGGTGGAAAGGAATGTCTGTGCCAGCATGATGATTCAGGAATTTGAAAAGTATAAAGGGACAAAGCATACAAGGATAATGGAATTGGCCGGTTACTACCAAGTTAGATTGACCTCCCCTACAGAAGGATAATAAGAAACTGACGGCAGTTAACAAAGCTAAAACTAAGCGTGAGAGCCAGAGGGACTCTCCGGTAGCTTGCAGAGAGGCTTTCATCTCTTGCTGTGGAAAAGTAGACCCAGCTGAGCTGCAGAATGACAAGCTAATTATTAGAACCCAGAACTCCAGAGATGTTTGGATGCTCAGTCAAGGTAGGTCTCCTATGTAAAGTCAGGTCTGGTTGAAAAAACCTGGCACCTGAAAAGTGACACAGGGACATCTAGGTGGATGCCCCTGAGAAATGTGGCTCCGCAGACTCCCCTGGGACCATAGAGAGAGCCTGCAGAGATGACCTCCCTACTGAGAACTAGCAGTTTCCTCGTGTAAGAAGATACTGATACTGCAGAGGCCTTTTGCTCAAAAAGCGACTGGCTCTCTACCTTCCTCTCCCCAGGAGCTGCCCCCACATCCTCCCATGGCTGCCGGATTATAACCAGGGTCAAATCTCAGTATAATCTGGCTGAAGATATGCTGGACCTGATAAAGGAAAAAGAGTTTTACTCTAAAGGAGATACAAAAATGATCTACATTGTGGAGAAATTGGACCCCTCATACATTGCTGAAGGGAATGTAAAATGGTGCAGCTGCCAGTGTGACAGTTCCTCAAAAGGTTAAACATAGTTACCATATGACCCAGCAATCCCACTCCTAGTACCTACCCCAAGAGAAGTGAAAACATATGTCCACACAAAACTTGTACAAGAATGTTCATAGCAACATTATTCATAGTAGCCAAACTGTGGAACCAAATGACCAACTGATGAGTGGATAAAGTTTCAAGCTGTCTTTTCTGCTCCAGGAGCCTCAGCCAGCACTACTGTTGGGAGCTTGCACAATGCCTGATTCACGGTCTCATATTCGCATACAACATAGCATCTGAGCAGCGTACCCACCTCACAGTGAAGGGGGTGCCAGGGTAGGTCACAGGATCCAACAGTCTTATCCTATCCCATTCCAACCAGAAGCAGCTGGCCTCATTAAGGGTAGGAATGGCTTACTGAAGGTACAGCTGAAATGCCAGCTTGGACATGATTCTCTGCAAGGATAGGGCAATCAATAAAGATGCAGTATATGCATTCAATCAGAGATGTCTATATGGCACTGTGTCCCCAAGTAGGAAGAATACATGGGTTTGGGAACTAAAGGGTGGAAGTAGAAGTGGCTTCACATATTATCACTCCTACTGACCCACTGGGGGCATTGTTCTGCCCATTCCTGTAACTCTGGGCTCTGTAGAGCTGAAGGTCCTGGTGGCCACAGCAAGGGTCCCATTGAACTACAAGCTATGGCTGCCATCAGGGCACTTTGGACTCTCTATGTTCAGGGACCAGTAGGCAAGAAGAGAAGCCTCTAACTTGGTAGGGAAATTGACCCTGCTGAGCAGGAGAGTGTCAGGTGTCTTCTCAAAACTGTGCAATGGCACTGACTTTCACTTCCAGCAAAAGCTTACCAGATCCTACATAATCTGGCCCTCTGTTACCTTTCTGATCTCCCTTCCTTTTGCTCTCCCCCTTGCTCACTCCACTGTAGCCACACTGGCGTCCTTGCTGTTCAGTAAACACACAAGGCACTTTTAGGATGAGGGTTTTTCATCCAGCTTCATTAGATAGAAGGAAAGACCACAAATGCAGAAGGACCTCAAATAGGAGACTGAGGGTGGGAGAAGTTCTAGCTAACTGTCCTAATTTGTACAGAGCTGATTGCTGAGTTGTAATCTTAACTCTTATCTCAGCACAGGCCTCCTTACCTAGGAATTTCTTTTTTTTTTTTTTCCCGTGTCCGGCAACGGGATTGCAACCCTCGGTGTTGCTCCCGCACCTCGCCCAGCCAGTGAGCGGGAACCGGTCTGTACTTGGGATCCGAACCCTCGGGTGGGAGCGCCGCCGCGCTTCCCAAGCGGCGCACTATCCAGTGTGCCACCGGGCCGGCCCTTACCTAGGAATTTCTCATCAATACTTTCCACTTACTCATTGATTAGTGACCAAAAATAAATTATATAATGGATCAAGAAAGAAGACTGCTCTTTCTGGAGAGCAAAGTTCCATCTCTGATAATAATTACTAAAAATAGAAAACTTTTTTTTTGAGATATGTTAAATGTCAGGTTCTAAGCTATGCCTTTTACATACTCCATCTGATTTAATCCTCATAAAATCTCTGAGAAGCAGGTATTATTATCCCTATTTCACACATGAAGAAATAGAGGCTCAGAAAGGTGAAGCAATTTGCATAGGTCATAGTTCTTATAAGTGGCCAGCTTTAAACACAGCTCTTTCTGAGTCTAAGATCTGTATTATTTTCTCAACAGTTTGCTTCTCTTTAAGAGAAAGGTAATAATTCCTGGCAATCATTCATTCATTTAGCCATGAATTTAGTAAATGTTCACAGTGGGTGCTTATTACGTGCCAGGTCTTTGCCTGATTTTGCCAATACAATGGTGAACAAATAGGCAAGATCCTTACCTTCATGGACTTGACAGCCTGATGGTGTAGCAGGACCACAAATCAAAGGAGTTCAGGTCCCTGAAGGGCAGCTGATACAGCATGTGCCAAGACTGACCTTTTGAAAGAGACAAAGATGATCTTTGACCTACACCCTCGCATATATATGAGGGTACTTCAAAAAGTTCATGGAAAAACAGAATTAAGAAATAATACAACTCTTTCCATGAACTTTTTGAAGACCCCTCGCCCCCATATTGTGCACAGTACATATATGAGGCCAGAAGCATTAATCTTTTAGTTTCATCAATTGTGAAATGAGTACAGTGGTTGTGATCTCAAATGAGAAAATGTATAAAAGCTCTTGGCAAACTGTAAAATAGTCACCAGGAAGGAAAGGACTTTTCTTTATATTAAAAAATTTCAACATGTACTAAAATAGAGAGAATAGTACTATAAACACCCAGATACCATCAACCAGCTATGGTTATCACCTCTTGGCCAGTCATATCGCATCTTTAGCCACCTCTTCTTTACCCATTTTTTGTGAGGCAAATCCTTGACAGCATATCTTTTTATCCATATATATTTTTCAATATACATACCTCGAAGAAAGGGATTCTTTTAAAGAAAAACATAGCCACAAATACCATTATCATTCTTAAACACCTAAAAACAAAATGTATAGTAATTCTTTAACTTTATTAAAAATCATAATTTGATTTAGTAGTCAAATTTCCCTGATTATCTCAAGAATTTTGAAATCAATAGGTTTGAATCAGTATTTAGATGTTCATATATTGCAGTCGGTTGCTATGTCATTTTTAATGCGTAAGTTCCTCCTTCATCTCCTTTTTGTTTTTGTTTTGCATTTTGTTTGCTGATGAAACCATAGAAAACTGGTTCTTAACCTTTAGTGTGCATTAGAATAATCTGGAGGCTTGTTAAAACATAGATTGTTGTGTCCTGTCCCCAGAAATTCTGATTCAGTATTGCATTTCCAACAAGTTCCTAGGTAATGCTGATGCTGGTAGTCTGAGACAACACTTTGAGAATCACTGTTGCACACACCCCACGGTCTGGATTTTCCTGATTGTATCCCTTGGTGAAGTGTCCTTCAACATGTTCATCTTCCTCTCTATTTTCTGTCAAGGGAAACATCTAATTGTGTAGAGTACAGGATAATGGTTAAAATTCAGGGTTTGAAGTTAGATTCCCTGGGTTTAAATCTCGCTTTTGACACTTACCATGTGACCTTGGACACTTAATTGCTCTGTGAACTCAATATTACAAATGATACTATTATTAACAATGATAATATATTAATAATGATAATATTATTAGTGATAATATTAATTGTTCACTTAATTTCTCTGTGAACTCAATATTACAGGGTCATTGTGAAAATTAAATGAGATTTTTTAAAAGTGAAGTGCTTACTGAAAGCATTTGGGCACGTAGCAAATGCTCAATAAATCTGGTTATTTTTCAACCAAGAAATCATAAAGGGACACGTGGTCTGTAGAAGGTCTTGAGTTTTGGATGGTGGTGGTGTATTTTGCTGCGTTTTGATATCAGCAGAGCCAGGAAAGAGCGCTCCAAAGAAGTACCTGAAAAAGGGTGGAGAGCAGCTCTCCCGGCCACTTTCTAAGTCAGCCCAAGGTTCGGCCCCTTTAAGGAGACGGGCGCACGTGACCCGTCGGGTCACATGGCTCGCGGTACAACATGGCTGCGCCCGCGGTAGGCCCGGCTCGTGGGTACCGTTCCGGGCTCCGTCGCGTCCTCTTGCTGCCGCTGCTCTTGCTACTCTGCGGGGCGGCGGGGAGCAAGGAGGCCGGGACCGGTGCAGGCACGGCGTCCCTCACGGGCTCGTGCGGCTGCGGCACGCCCCAGCGGCCCGGGGCCCATGGCAGTTCGGCGGCCGCACACCGATACTCGCGGGAGGCGAACGCCCCGAGCCCGCTTCCAGGAGAGCGGCCGCTCGTGCCCACTAAGGTTCTGCCTCTATTCTCCGGAGGCGGGTGGGGGCTGCCGGGTTGTGGACGGGGTTGGGAAGGACAGGGCAAGGGTTGGGCAGGAAGGCAAGTGAAGGTCATAACCACACCCCAAGTCGCGCACCTGCTGATCCCGTTTGACGAGGACTCCTTCCCCCCTCCTCTCCCGGAGGACGAGCTGCATCTTAGGTCCTCGCATAATTGAGCTTAAGAAATTGGTTTGAGTACTGTCGTTCTTTCCTTATCTCTTACCTCCTACTTCCTTCTCCCACCTCTCTATCCTCTTGATGAGGATCTCAGAATTTTAAGTCAGACAGATTTAGGTTTAAATTTTGGGTTTTTCTCATTAACTGTGATGGAATCAGGATACCGGGTTTCAGTGTCTCCAACATTGTCGTATACTCTTCCAGTAGACACTGCTTCTTGAGGACAAGAACTTGTCTTATTTATGCTGCTGTCCTTAGCATTCTAGCACATATGAAGGATTAAGTCATCTGTAGTTACTTTAGTACTTTTATTCGTCTGTATCTTGCACAATGCCTGGTTGTACTAGGTGCTGTGATATATAAATAATAGCAGTTAACAACAACTGTTACTTCGTTCGTTCTGTCTGCCAGGTGCTTTGCATATTTGTGGAAACAACTTAGAAGCCAGGGCTTCTGACTCCTAAACTAGTTTTCCTTCTTGTGTACCTAGTACACTTTTCTTTTTCCATCCCACTTTTCTTTCCTCTAAGTTAATTCTGACCGATGTTCAGGATTTAGGTGAGAGCTTATGTCCGCCTCAGGTCTTACCTAACTTTCTCCCCTCCTTCCCCTTCAGTAGTTCCATATGTTGCCACGGGAGTATGTAGTTACTCTGGCATAACAATTATTAAAGAGGCTTGTCTGCCAGTATCTCTCCCATACTAGGCCGTGAGGATGGCAGGAGTCAGGACCATGATTTAGTCTCTCTGGTATAGACTGTAGGAAGTTCATAGCTGGCTTTCTGATTATTTCTCAATCCTGTATAATTTTTTTTTGCCTTTTAAAGTTTTCCTATTATTCCTCAGAGGATGCCCTGCGTTATGAATGTTTATCATTTGTGTGGTGAGGAATCCTGATTACTATTGTAGTGTGTATTGGCCATACTTGATTTTAATTCCTGTGTAACTTGCATGATAATTCATAATCAAACTCCACCTTTGTCTAAGGAGAAAGACCTGTATCTGTTTATCTAACTAAGAGGGCGGCTATCTTATTTGCATATACACGTTGACCTGTCTCAAGATTTTGCCTAGAACCTTCTATCCAGTACTGAACATTCCTCATTTTTACATGCTCCATCTTCCTGTGGGTTCCAGAATGGGANTGATAATTCATAATCAAACTCCACCTTTGTCTAAGGAGAAAGACCTGTATCTGTTTATCTACTTCGAAACTAAGAGGGCGGCTATCTTATTTGCATATACACGTTGACCTGTCTCAAGATTTTGCCTAGAACCTTCTGTCCAGTACTGAACATTCCTCATTTTTACATGCTCCATCTTCCTGTGGGTTCCAGAATGGGATGTGGGTGCAGCATCTTTTGAACTTCATTTAAAAGATACACATTGTTCATACCTATAGAATGGTTTTGTGCCCTGACTGGATACTGTATGGGTCATCTTTGGCCACTTCTTGTATTCACTTTCTATACAGTTTGGGGACATCCCCAGCTATTAATAAATTTGTAGTTGATGAGAACACTGCCCACAAACCTTCATGGACTCTTAATGATTGAACCTGAAGTAGCTTGTTATCAAGAAATGACTTCACAGGAGGCACTTCTTCACTTCTCTGTATTCCTTGGTTTCATATGTTTTTAGTTTATGTGCAGATGACCTTGGTCTAATTCTGACCCTTAGCCATTATTCTAAATTCAGGATGTCTAATATTGCAGGAGAAGTAAATGGTCACAGTGGTAGTTCTACTTTTTTTTTTTCTCTTTGTTTTCTGTTTATTTGGTTTAATTCAACAGTGTTTATTTGGCACACATGTGAGACTCTATTGTATGTGCTGGGCATATAGAAAAGAAAAAAACCTAGGCTCTACCCTCA
Source organism: Galeopterus variegatus (assembly GCF_000696425.1). Lineage (NCBI taxonomy): Eukaryota > Metazoa > Chordata > Mammalia > Dermoptera > Cynocephalidae > Galeopterus > Galeopterus variegatus. The sequence continues at coordinate 192,418 of NW_007727064.1, forward strand.
CGGCATTTACACTCCTATAGGTTATTTCTCTCTCTCTCTC
>NW_007727064.1:192918-228053 GCF_000696425.1 Galeopterus variegatus
TGTGCAGATGACCTTGGTCTAATTCTGACCCTTAGCCATTATTCTAAATTCAGGATGTCTAATATTGCAGGAGAAGTAAATGGTCACAGTGGTAGTTCTACTTTTTTTTTTTCTCTTTGTTTTCTGTTTATTTGGTTTAATTCAACAGTGTTTATTTGGCACACATGTGAGACTCTATTGTATGTGCTGGGCATATAGAAAAGAAAAAAACCTAGGCTCTACCCTCACGGCATTTACACTCCTATAGGTTATTTCTCTCTCTCTCTCACAAACACACACACACACACACACACACACACACACACACTCACTCACATGTAAGCATCATTTTTCTGTAGTGATAATACTATAGGAGGAATATGTACAGAGTACTTGGAGCAGAAGAATTCATTCTTCCTGGACATGTCAAGAGGGCCTCAAAGAAAAGGTCACATTTGGGCTAGGCCTTGGAGGTTAGATTGAAGGATAGTCCAAGGAGAATAGCATCGGCCTATGGCACATTGTGGAAGTGTATGACGTATTCTGGGAAATGTAAGTTACGTAAGGTTTTCTGGGAGTGATATTTTTCACACTTTTTAATGTAACATTTTTTAGGTGTGAGTCTTTTTTTGTATTTTAATTCATTTAAGGGGCACTTGGCATAAAGTGCTCAAAGAAGTAAACAGCACTGGGCCTTATCCTCAGGGAATTTACAGTTTCACTGGAAAGTTATGGCAATAGGAATCATCTAGGAAATAATATATATGTATTAAAATTTGACTTAAATTCTTTCTTGTTAAGAAATACACAATTCTTACTGAGAAAATTATACTAACAATTTTCTACACAGTTTATTATCCTGTAACAAGGTAACAATATGTTTTAATCTCAATGTATTTTTTAGAAGAGTTGTTTGAAAAGGCATTTAGGAGCATAGGATTCTAAAATTGTATGTGGCCTGTCTGTATGTGCAGGTAAAGTCAGTCTTGATTTCCTGTTTGAGGATGTTTCTGCTTGGGTAATGCTTTCTGGGGCATCAAGTCATAGTTGAATGCCATCTCTTCTATGAAACCTTTCCTCCAGGAAGTAGTTTTCTATCTGAATCCCTGTAGCATTTTTTGTTGTCTGATGGCTACTTGTATATTTTCTTTAATGTGGTGTTATTTGTGCAGTCGTCTGATATTCCATTCTACATTGGAAGCATTTTTAAACCTGTTGTAATCTCTATACCTCACAAGTGCCTTACACATTTTAGGCATTCTGTAGCAATTCTTGAATAATCTATTGCCTTTTTTGGTGGATACAACTTCGAGAAACTGCCTTGGGAATAAAGGATGTCAGATATACTATTTAGAGAAAACTTTCTGAAATTTTTTTTTTCTGTATTCATCCTCCCAAGAATCCTGTGAGATACGTTATCTCCCAGTTTACAGGTGAAGCAATTTAGGCTTAATAAAATCACAAATTTCCGGACTGGAAGGAACTCTGAATGTCATTCTATCTATGATTAATGTCTGTGGCGGCAGTATAGATAGATAAGCCCTGAATAGACAGATAAGGCAGCAGTTTGTGGACAAAACGGGAGAGCATATTTCTCTTCTTAGTCACCTGGCTTTCTCCAGAGACTTTCTCTTTTTATGTTAGGTGTGAGGAGTGGAAAGAACAAGGGAGAAGAGCTACACAGAAGAGTCACGTATGAGCTTATTTCATTTTTGTGTACAAGACAAAGATCTTACAGTAGTGAGTGGGGGAAAAAAGACAATTAGAACTGACTTAAGCAGGAAAAAGTGTGGGAGGGGACACTTATGGGGTCTCATAGTTGGGAAGTTCAAGAGTAGATATGGCCCCAGATGTAGCTGGATCCAGGGCCTCAGGCAACAGCATCTCCAGGCCTCTCTCTTTGGCTGTCTTGGTTCTTCTTTCTTCTCTGGCCCCATTGTTAGGTAATGTCTAGTCTCCTACTGATAAAATACCTAGAAAAGAAAAAGTGCCTTTTTCCAGGTAGCACCAGCAAAAATTCTGAGATGAACTTGGATTTGAACATGGGTCTGTCCCTTATTTCTGTGGTCAAAAGATTGCCATGATTGGCCAGGACTGAGGCATGGGAGGTGAAGTAGAGTCATCCAGCTCCACCTGGGCCACCTGGAGAGTTCAAGAAGTGGTTTTGAAAGGGACTTTAGATGTTGTTTTAAGAAGTAGGGGGAATGGGTGCTGGGTGGACCAAAATAGCAGATGCTCACTGCACTTGGCCTGAGTGTGTAACTCAAATATAGTTCCATTCTAATGAGTAATTGAGTCATTTTTGACTTCACTTATGCATCTGGCTTGAGTGGCAGTGGCAGAAGCTGTGGTGTGATGGATGGGGTTTTTAACTTGTATTCAGACTCCAGGAGGAGTGGATTGTTTGCATCGGAACCTTCAATGAAGACTTGGTACAAATGCTTCTTTTTATTTGGCTTGGAGTCCTACTGAGTGAGATACCTGGTGCTTTGGATTTCACTGGAATGGCATTTTACATTTGTAGGATAGAAAACTTCACTTCATTAGTGTGAATTAGAAACTATGATCTGCTCAGAGCATTGCAGACTATTTTTATCTATAGCCTCCAGAATGGAAACTTGACTTTTTCAGTGCTGGCTCTCTGATGGTTATTAAGTGAAGATAAAAACTAGGCCAGGTGTCCACACTGGAAGTCGTGATTGTATTAGCATTGTTGGTACTCACCTTGAGGGAGAAGAGGATGAAAAAAATTAGGTAATTGTAAAAATTCGTTAGGTACAATGGGTACAGCTTCCTGTGGGCCTGTCTTTGAGCTGAAGGATGAACAACTCTTCTTATAGCAAGACCTACTTGTTTGCTGTGTGAAAACTTTTTTTTCTTTAAGTCCTTTATGAAATATTTTATTAGATCCCTTTTATAATTATTTTAAGACTGTTCTTGAAACTTTTATCTGAAGTCATCATTTTTATACTTCTTTGTAGAGCTGCTTAGAATTCTAACTTCTCTTCTAGGCCTGGGGAATATTGTGTCTTAGACACTTACAGAATAGTGAGAATAATGCATAAACCTAGTCAGTCCTTGAACTGAGCCTATTAGACAGGTTTCACTGCAATACACACATGTTATTTGTGTCCGGGACTGTTGTAAATTAAATAGAATCTTTATAATTAAAATTATGTACGATTCAAATTATGAATTCCTTATTATATTCTTGGTCTTATTCAGTCAGGAAAGATTTTCTGAGTGTTTACCGTGGACCATGGACCATGCTAGGCACTGGGGATATAGAAATAAATTTATTTCTGGTCCCCAAGGAGCTTGGGATCTAGGGAAGATGGAAACACGTAATTCAGATACTATGTGTGTATCAGTTGTTAGGATAGATAGAGGTATTAATCAGAGGAACACAAATGAGGGACACATGACCCAGTCAGGGGAGGGATGTGCAGGCAGGGAAAGCTTCCTGGAGGAGATGACCCTTGAACAATGACTTCATTTACAGAGAGACAATGTGGCTTATGAATGTGCAGATACAGAACAGTTTAAGAGAGATCGTGAGAGATTAGGCTTTTGTGTTTAGATATTTTACCCTGAAAGGTGATGGGAATTCCTGAAGAATTTAAGTAGGAAAGTGGTATGATCAGATTAACACTTTATTTTCTTTTCTTTAATAAATGGTATATTTAAATGGTTCAAAAATTTTAAAAATAGTATAGAAATGTGTGTAGTGAAAAACTTTCCACTTACCTAATAAACTTCCTCTCAGATAACCACTACATGCATTTCTTCTATATTTTCTCAGAGCTATGTTCTGCAAATATAAGCAAATACAAAAGTAAGTGAATTTGTGGTCCTGCTCAACCTCAGTTTTTTCACACAAATGACAGCACGCTATTTCTACTGTTACGGATCTTGCTTTGTTCACGTTCCTTTTTATCTTGGTGAGATCTTAACACATCAATGTATTAAAAGCTTTTTTCTCTCTCTTCTTTTTTTTTTTTTTTTAGATTCTGCATCTGAGTGAGGTCGTATGGTATTTGTGTTTCTGTGCCTGGCTTACCTCACTTAACATAATGACCTCCAACTCCATTCATGTTGCTGCAAATGACAGGATTTCATTCTTTGTTGTGGCTGAATTGTATTCCATTGTGTAGATATACTATACTCTAAAAATCCATTCATCTTTTGTTCGACACTTAGGTTGATTCCATATCTTGGCTATTGTAAATTGTGCTGCAATGAACATGGGCCTGCAGATATTTCTTCGCCATACTGACTTCATTTCCTTTGGGTACATACCCAGTAATGGGATTACTGGATCTTATGATAGTTATGTTTTTAATTTTTTTAGGAACTTCCATGCTGTTTTCCATGATGGCTGTGCTAGTTTACACTCCCACCAACAGTGTGTATGTGTTACCTTTTCTGTACATCTTTGCCAACATAATTTATTTTTAAATTTTTATTTTTAATTAACAAATAATATATTCATGGGGTACAGTGATATTTTCATGTATGTTTACATTATGGAATGGTTAAATCAAGCTAATTAACAAATCTATCAGCTCACATACTTATTTTTTTGTGGTGAAAACATTTAAAATCTACTCCTTTAGTAATGTTGAAATATGCAATGCGTTGTTACTTATTGTAGTCACCACTCTATGCAGTAGTTTACTAAAATTTATTCCTCCTAACTGAAATTTTGTACCCTTTGATCAACCATCACTCCTTTACCCATTCACCCCTGTCCCTGGCCTCTGGTAACCACCATTCTACTCTCTACTTTTTATGTGTTCAACTTTTTTAGATTCCACATATAAGTGAGATCGTGTGGTATTTGTCTTTCTGTGCCTAGTTTATTTCACTTAGCATAATGTCCTCCAGGTTTATCCGTGTTGCTGCAAATGACAGAATTTCCTTTTTAAAAGCTGAATAGTATTCTATTGTGAATACTATTTTATAATACCACATTTTCTTTATCCATTCATCAGATGATGGGTACCTAGGTTGCTTCCATATCTTAGCTCTTGTCAGTGAACATGGGAGTGCAGATATCTCTTCAGCATAGTGATTTCATTTCCTTTGGATATATATCCACAAGTGGGATAGCTGGATCATATGGTAATTCTACTTTTAGTTTTCTGAGGAGACTCCATATTCTTTTCCATAATGTCTGTGTTACTTCACATTCCCACCAACAGTGCACAAGGGTTCTCTTTTCTTGATACCCTTCCCAACACTTATCTATCATCTTTTTGGTAATAGCCATTCTAACAGGTATAAAGTGATATCTCGTTGTGGTTTTAACTTGCATTTCCCCGATGATTACTGATAATGAACATTTTTTTCATATATTTGTTGGCCACTGTATGTCTTCTTTTGAGAAATGTCTTTTCAGGTCCTTTGCCCATTTTTTAATCACGTTCTTTGTTTTCTTGCTATTAGTTTGTTTGAGTTCCTTATATATTCTGGATATTAATCTTTTATCAGATGTATGGTTTGCAAATATTTTCTCCCAATCCATGGTTATCTCTTCACTCTATTGTTTGCTGTGCAGAAGTGTTTTAGTTTAGTGTAATCTCATTTGTTTATTTTTGCTTTTGTTGCCTGTGCTTTTGGGGCCACATCCAAGACATCTTTTCCCAAGCCAGTGTCATGGAGCATTTCCCCAGTGTTTTCTTCTAGTAGATTTACAATTTCAGATCTTACATTTAGGTTTTTCATCCATTTTGAGTTGATTTTGTACATTTTGGTAGATAATGGTCCAATTTTACTCTTCTGCATGTGGATATTCAGTTGTCCTAACACATTTATTGAAAAGACTATTCTTTCTCCATTGTGTGTTCTTGGTACCTTTGTCAAAAATCAATTGATGGGAAATGCGTGGGTTTATTTCTGGGCTTCTATCCTATTCTGCTGGTTGGAGTGTCTTTTTTTATTTCAATACCATGCTGTTTTGATTACTATAGGTTTGTAGTATATTTTGAAGTCAGGTGGTGTAATACCTTCAGCTTTTTTTTTTGCTCAAGATTGCTTTGGCTATTCAGGGTCTTTTCTGGTTCCTTATGAATTTTTGGATTATTTTTTCTAATTCTGTGAAAAAATGACATTGGCATTTTGATAGGGATTGCATCGAATCTATAGATTGTTTGGGGTAGTAGGGACATTTTAACATTTAATCTTCCAGTCTACGAACATGGGATACCTTTCCATTTATTTATGTTGTCTATTTGTTTCTTTTTGTTGTTGTTATTGGCTGGCCAGTATAGGGACTGAACCCTGGACCTTGATGTTATCAGCACCATGCTCTAACCAACTGAGCTAACTGGCCAGCCCTTGTATTGTCTACTGTTTCTTTCATCAGCATGTTATAGTTTTAAGTATACAGATCTTTCAACTCCTTGGTTAAATTTATTCCTAAGTATTTTTTTTTGATGCTATTATGAATGGGATTTATTTCTTAATTTCTTTTTCAGATAGTTTGTTGTTAGTGTAAACAAAGGCTACTGATTTTTGCATGTTGATTTTTGTGTTCTGCAATGTTACTGAATTTATTTATCAATACCAGTTCTAATAGTTTTTTGGTGGATTCTTTAGGGTCTTCTCTATATATGATTATGTCAGCAAAGGCCATTTTACTTCTTCCTTTTCTGTTTGGATGTCTTTTTATTTCTTTTTCTTTCTTAATTGCTCTGGCTAATACTTTCAGTACTATGTTGAATAGAAGTTATGAGAGTGGGCATCCTTGTTATCTTTCAGCTTTTCACTGTTGAGTATGATGTTAGCTGTGGGCTTTTCATATATGACCTTTATTGTGTTGAGGTACATTTATTTTAAACCTAATTTGTTGAGAATTTTTATCATGAAAGGATGTCAAACTTTGTCAAATGCTCTTCCTGCAAATTCCTAAGCTGCTGAGAAGTCTACAAATTGACTTTTCATTCTCATGATTTGAAAGTAAGACATTTGTGTCTGCAAAGCGTGTATTTCTGAGAGATGGCATGATCGAGAGCCTGTGTTTTTTGTTTTAATTGTTGTATAATTTACATACCATACAATTCACTCTTTTAAAGTATACAAGTCAGGGGTTAGTGTAGACATGAGATATCATAATCACCATCACTGTCTAATTCCAGAACACCACATATTGTTTATCTGCTCATCAGTTGATGGACGTTTAGGTTGTTTCCACATTTTAGCTATTATGAATAATGCTGCTGTGAACGTTTGCATACAAGTGTTTGCAGGGACATATATTTTTATTTCTCTTGGTTTTATACCTAGGAGTGGAATTGCAGGATCCTATGGTCCCTCTTTGTTTAGCTTCTTGTTGAACCGATAGATTTTTCCAGATTGGCTGCACCATTTTACGTTCCCACCAGCGACATATGAGGATTCCAATTTCCCCACATCCTCATCAACACTTGTTATTATCTGTGTTTTTTGTTATAGGCATGCTAATGGTGTGAGGTTTAATCTCATTGTAGTTTTGATTTACATTTCCCTAATTACTCACAGTGTTGAGTATGGGCCTGCAGTTTTCAACTGAAAAATTTCAGTGTGAGCTTCAGACCCTGTTCTCAGTGTTGGGAATACAGTTGTGAACAAGACAGCCCCAGGCGCTGCCCTCTTGGAGTTTAGAGTTCAAGTGTGAAGGCAATTAGGAACAATGTAATTGCAGTTAGGGTTTTAGTAAGGAATTATGCAAGACATAGTCCCTTAGTAAACTTTTCAGATTTTCTATTTCAGTGATTTTAGTCTTTTCCATTGTCATTGGTAGCCAAAATTCATGCAGTGGGTATTTAAAGATATTGTGTATGAAATTTTTATATTTGCTTTTAAAAATAATTCAAAAGAAACAAGAGTATGTTAAAGAGGAAAAAATGTATAAAGAAAGCAGTGGGATGTTCTCCCTGCCTCTGCACTCCAACCGTTAGCAGCTTGGGTGTCTGTTATTCCAGATCTGTTTCCATCGCATTTACAAATTTGTATCATGGAGTTTTGACTAAAGAGATTACATTCCTAGAGAATTTTCACTTCTGTTTGTGACTAGTGATTCACCTGCCTTGGAATATGGAGTGATTTTACTAATTTTACAGTTTTTTTCTGTTGTGGGGTTTTACGGACTATTGGGTGATAACTGTGTGCTAGGAACTTCACACCTTACACAGGTACACTTTAGCCATGATGCATGACTTCCTATGTTTTGCCTTTCACTGCAGATGGTTCCCATCCCTGCTGGAGTGTTTATAATGGGCACAGATGATCCTCAGATAAAACAGGATGGAGAAGCACCTGCGAGGAGAGTTGCTATTGATGCCTTTTACATGGATGCCTATGAAGTCAGTAATGCTGAATTTGAGAAGTTTGTGAACTCAACTGGCTATTTGACAGAGGTAATAGGGTTGGGGATAGAGGGAGACTTGTTCTTTTTCAGAACTTTTAAGAATGCTCTTATAGTAACTCATGTTGACTGACCGTTTTTACTATGGGCTCAGCACTGTGCTAAGCACTTTATATATATTTTATTTAATTTCTCACAGCAAGTCCATGAGGCATATTATTTTTCAGGTAGCAAACTGAGGAGTAGAAAAGTCGCACAGCTAGTCAGTGGTGGAGCTGGGATTCAAGCCTGGCCAGGGTGACCCCAGAACCTGTGTGCTTAACCATTGTGCTGTATTGCTTTAATACACCAGAGATGGCCATGGCCCATGGAGGCTTTTTGAGATAACAGATGGCATGTAAAGCAAGGCCACTTATCCTTTTCAATAAGTTGTAGTTGCATGTTTCAGAAGTGCTGTGTCTCTTAGAAGTGATAGATGCAGAGTGCAGCTTCTCGTTTTTGTGGCTTTGTTCCAACGCCTTGCTGGCTCGCAAGCTCTCCTGTGGCGGTTGCAGGCATTATCCTGTGGTCAGTGAATCACAAAGTAAGGTTCTGAAAGTGGGTGTTTGTCCTAAATAGGAATAGGAAGAGGAAGGTTCTCTAGTTTATGAACGTTTCTGTGAGTGTCTGAAATATACTTGTTTTGTATACTTCCCATTTTCTCTCATCAAAAAACTTTACCCTTGTCTGCAGCTTGTGGAGTTTCTATTCTTTTTTTAGGCCCCTAACATCTTTTTTTGTTGTTGTTAAAAATATAATTTGAGAATGAATGCTGAAAGCAAAACAACATTCAAATTTGGTTTTGCATTATCACTTTTCTTTGGAGTTTTCTAAAATATACAAAAGTGTTTGTAAATCTTTTTTTGTACATATTTGTAGTAAGCAAAAGTTCTTTTTGTTTCATAAGGACATTCTCAGATCAAGTTTCTCGGTAGACTATTTAATTTAGAAGACTTCTAAGGGAAGGCTTCCCTTAGTCCAGGGTTCTCCATGAAGATTAGATGGAATAAGCAGAATTTAGGGCATTCGGGAAGATGGATGGGGAAAAATTACATCTGAATATTTACTACCTTCTAACTGAAATTTTGCATTTTCTTCTATTATGATGCAGACAACAAACCATAGTGGGAGTAGCAGTACCTATGACTTTGTTACCAGTAGAAATCACAGACATTTTTTATTGCATTATTGTTGTTGGAGATATCTTGAAATATTGTTTGCATTCACTCCCACTTTGAAATATAATTATGAGACCTGCCCCTAAATCTTATTTAACACATTATTAAAGAGCATATATATTACTATAGCACAAATTTGTTTTGTTATTATTTTGATATAGCTAGTTTTCTTAGTAATCCTGTTGATTTTATTTTATGCATTTAAACATTTTATTCTGAGAAGGAGGTCCTTAAGCTTCACCATGCTGCCAAAGGGATTGTAGGGCACAAAAAGGGTTAAGAATCCCATCCCATGAAATGTTTCATATTTCTGTGGCACTTTACTGGTTTCTTTTTTGTCTCTCTGACTTCATTTTACATTACACTCCCCTTGCTATTCATCTCTAGCCCTGCTGGTCTCGTTTTTATTCCTTGAAAACTCGACATTGTTTCCCATGTTGGGAGCTTAGCCCATATTTTCCCTCTTCTTGAAATTCATATCCCCCTTACCTGTCCCCCTTTTGCATGGCTGACCCCATCTCACTTTTGAGTCGTCTCTGCTTAAATGCCACTTTCTCAATGAGGCTTCCTCTGCTCACTCTTTCAAAGGAGACTTCCTGATACTTTTTAGCTTACGGGGTTAAGTGAAGTTATAATTATTTTCTTCCTTTCTTTGTTTGCCTCAATTTTTGTCTGTGCACCCACACTTAGGCACTGTAAGGACAGGGACCATGTCTATCTAATATTGACCTTGTATTCCCTCATTTAGCCCCAAACTGGGCACATGGTAAGTGTTTGGTACATGTTTGTTGAATAAGTAAATGGCATAGGTACTTAGGTATGGTGATGTCACAAGGGAATACAGGAAGGAGATCAGGGGTGAAGAAAAGATGATAAGCTCCATCCAGGGAAAGGAATTTGAGGCATTTGTAAGGTCTGAAATATAAGGATCCAGTATGCAGTTAATTTCATCTAGTGAGGACAGGACAGAACTGGAGATAGAGATTTGAGAGTCATTCAAAGTACTGGTCATGGTTAAAGTGATGAGATTGAAAGAGATTGTCTAGCAGTCGATCAGTGTATCTCAGAGTGGATCTGTTGAACCAATTCTATTAGAACCACTGGCTGTGTTGTTCACACATGCAGATTTTTTGGTCTCACCCCACACTCCCAGAGTCAGAATCTCCAGGGTTGAGGAGTAGCAATCTGCAGTTTTATTTATTTATTTTATTTTAATTTTTTTGTTTTTGCAGCTGGCCAGTATGGGGATCCAAACCCATGACCTTGGGGTTATATGGCTGCTCTGTAAACAACTAAGCTAACCGGTCAGCCCAGCAATCTGCAGTTTTAACAAGCTGGTCACATAATTTCAACTGCATAAAGCCTGAGAGCCGCTGAAGTAGTATAAGAAGTGCAGAGAGCCAAGGGCAGAGCTCTGGGGTCTTTTAGGGGCTCGGAGAAGAGCCCATGTATTTCAGCAGATGAGTAAGAACAGTCAGAAATATAGGAGGAAAACTAGAGGAGTAGAGTTGTGGATACCCAGGGACAGAGGAGCCCATTTTCTGAGCAGAGTCACATGTGATGAAGAGAACCAGGTAGATAAGGACTTGAGACACTAATGTTGAATAAAATCATTAAAATATAGATTTCCAACTGGTGCTCGAATTGGTCACTTGAGACTTATAAACACATTTAACATCTTAGTGTAACTAGAATATGTCAGTGTATCAGCAAACAGTGCCATTTAATTCTTTTGCCTAGATTCCAAGAGCATAACAAAGGACAAAGCTTGATTATGTAATCTCATGTGTATAGAATAGTGTTATTTTCCAAAGGCATTTATAATACTTGGGGAAATGTGTTTGCTTCAGCAAGAACAGTCACATTCTCAAAAGCTAATCTTTTCTAGTCTGCCTTCTTACCAGCTAAACTAGTCATAAATGAAAATGGTCTCTGTAGTGATAATAACCTGTTTAAGAGGAAGCCAGATGCTTTAAAATCATTTCTGAGTCCTCTGGGAAGTCCTGTGAAAAACCCAAGTTCGTTTGGACTTTAGTAGTGTGCAAAGAAAACGGCACGTGTGCAATTCGATACTACAACCTCTTCTGGGTTTCTATTTCCTACCTTTCTCATAGGCTGAGAAGTTCGGCGACTCCTTTGTCTTTGAAGGCATGTTGAGCGAGCAGGTGAAGACTGATATCCAACAGGCAGTAAGTGATGCTTAAACAGGCTCTCATATTTCTTTATGGCTCACTAGAAAGGGTTTGGGCGAAAATCCAAATTATAAGTGTCACCTTCTTCTCCTGCCTAACGTCTAACCATTCTCCTACCGTAGATTCGCCCAGAATAACAGGCCCACAGACGAGGGTACCTTATCTTGAGGAAAATAGCACAAGCCCAGGCTGGTACCTGTGGAAGTGTTGGGTCTGCCTGGAGCTTCTGTCTTGTGTTCCAGAGTCAACATATCATGTTGCTAAGTAGAGCTCAGCTGGGCTCTAGACATTTCTGGGTTTCTTTCACTTATAGCCATTTCTAGAATGGAGGGTTAAATGTGAATGTTTTTAAATTCTGTTCTTAAAGTCTTGATCTCCTCAGGTGCTTTGGGGAGATAGAGTTTTCTATTTAAACATGCATGAATTCACGTGATTGGAGGGGTGTTCATGAGAAAGGGGCCTTTTGCCCCGAGTGTTCATAGGACACGGAGGCAGGGAACTGGTTCTTACACGCAGGGTGTACACTCTCTTGTCGAGAGGATCCTGGGAATGTGAATTAGATGTATTTTTCTCAGACATTGTGGACACAGTGGACTAGGTTTCCATAAGCACCGATGTGGCGAGTGGAACTTGGGATTCCTGTACCAGACATTTTAGCAGGTTTGTGTGTGCTTGTCTGTTTGTTTGCACACGTGTCTCATGACAATATGAGAACAGGGGAAGCTGGGAAGTCGAGAGTTCACCAAACAAAGGGCAGAGAGGGCAGAAGAGGCAGGAGATGGTGAGAGGGAAGGAAATGGGGGTCAGCCAACTCGAGGGAGATTGGTTAAGATACAGTGAAGACAGAGGAATCACCCCTCATCTTCCTTTTTTATACAAGTTCTCCTTCTGTTCTTGCCTGAACTTCATCTTCATGTGCTGGTGTCTCTCTGTCCTCTCTTCTGAGTAGCAGTGTCAGGAAAATTAAACTGTCCTGGCCCACAATTTCTTTCTCTTCTAACTAACAAAATGTGGGGGTGGACGAGGGGTGGGAGGGAAGAAGAGGTAAAACAAAACTTGTTCTCACATCATTCAGAGGCAAATCAGGCAACTTTTCTTTATGTCTTTTAGATAAATGTTTGAAAAATGTGAGTGAGCTCCATTTGAATTTCAGTTTTCTTTGTTCATTACAAGTTTATCCTTCTCCCCCACTTTTTTTTTCTTTAAAAGGGCTTTGAGGTCAGTTCAGGCTAGTGTAGATGAACCAGCAACTCAGGATGTGGTGCTGTTTTAAGGTACAGACTTCAATGAGTTACTTATTTTTGTAATTTTCACTTTCAGATACAGGGCCTCTTGTGACTTGAGAACCTCCAAGCACATTAGGCCTGAAGGCAGAGGTGGATTATTGCTAAGCTCTGGAGGTGCCCTGTTAAGTACATAGTGAAGTGTGTGTGCTCGTAACTAGGACGAGGACAAGCGGCTCTCACCAGATTGTAGCGTCGGTCACTTGCTTAAATGCTCATAATGGAAAAGCAAACCTTTTAAGATTGTTTAGAAAGGGTTGAACGAATAAGATAAATCTGTCGATGATCTGAGAGAACTAATGTTTTGTTTTTTATATCTCCCTCTTAGGCCTGACTTACCTTCATGCACCAGACCTTTTTTTAACCCTGTGTTTCTAGAAGTATAGGAGGTGAGATGGTCCATGAGGTACATTAAGTGGTATAGGAGATGATTTTAGGTGGTAGATGGACGAGCATAAGCTCACCCTGCATTGCATAGTGAGAAAGTTCTTCCCTTTTCATGTGTCTTTCAAGACTGGATTAAGTTGAGAAGAAAGTCTCATTAGAGTGCTAGCATTTTCTTAATACTTGACAATACTTGTTAGTCTCTCTCTTTTTTTTTTTTTCCTTTTTTGGTCTTTTTTCGTGACCGGTAACAGGATTGCAACCCTCGGTGTCGCGCCCGTACCACGACCGGTAACGGGATCGCAACCCTCTGTGTCGCGACCACACCGCGCTCAACCAGTGAGCTGACCGGTCTCTATATGGGATCCGAACCCTCGGCGGGAGCGCCACCGCGCTCCCAAGCGCCGCACTCTACCAAGTGCGCCACTGGGCCGGCCCAATTAATCTCCTTTTTAACACAGAAAAGAGGCCTTGGAACCTTCCTCAGGCTATAGTAGCTAGTTAAAATTTAATAATATTGTTGATTTTCATGTAATTATTTTCAATGTTGTATTCTATTTATGATAGGTTACACTAGTGATGTAAATTTTCCTTTTTTAAAAAAAAACCTTTTTATTGTAAAATAAAACAATAGTACAGAAAATCACACAACGCAAATGCACAGCTTACTGAGTTATCTTCAGTAACCATCTCTCAGGTCAGGAATTAGGATTTTGCTGCCTACCCCAGCAGCCTCATCCCTGTATGACATCCTGTCCTGCTTTTTAACGTTGATACTACCTTGCATTTCTTTATAGTATTATCATCCAAGTATACATCCCATGTCTAATCTTGCCCATTTAAAGGAAATTTGTGTCTTTTAAGACTCTTCTCATCTTACAGGGTTCCCATCTGTTGCTGTGCTCCTCCCCTGTTCCCCCACTGCATGTGAATCTACAGTTACATTGTAGATTGTAAGAAATAATACAGACAGGTCCTGTGTAGCCTTCCTGTTTCCTCTGATGGTACTATCTTGTATAACTACAATACAGTTTCACAAAATAGACAACTGATACAACCCATTATTGAAGAATCCAGGGTATTTAGCCTGTAGACTTTCCCACAGTCTGAATTTTGCTGATTGCCAGCTTATGGTGCAGTTCACCTGTTCTCTCTGTCCTCTGCATTTCCTGCACATCGGTAGCTGGATCCTCAAGCCCGATCAGACTCATGTTTGAACCTTATGGCAGGACATCAGGTAGTGTTGTGCTCTTTCACCAGGAGGCACCTAATGTGTGCTTCTTCCTCTTTTTTTGATGTTAGCTGCTGTTAATGCTCAGTGCCTAAATCTATTAATTCATGGGGGGTGGGGGCAAGGTGGTGATAATCGAATAGTTCTTTTTCATTTATTAATGGAATTAATTTCATAAAGGATAGTTCTCTCCATCTACTATTTTTATAACCATTGGTACAGGTTATACAGGAAAGATAGGATAAATGCTTGATTTTTTACTAGCTTTGAAGATAATGAATTGGTTCCCTACTACTCTTCAAAGGTGACCAATTAGATTTCTTTTTTTTAAACTAAAACTTGATTGTTAGGTAATTGTAGATTCACATGCAGTAGTAAGAAATAATACAGACAGATCCTGTGTAGCCTTCACTATTTCCTTCAGTGGTGTCATCTTGTATAACTACAGTACAGTTTCATGACCAGAAAATTGACAACTTATACAACCCACTTATCTTTGTCTGATTTCACCTGTTTTATATATACTTATTTGTGTATGTGTTTATTTAGTTCTGTGCAATTTTATCACAAATGTAGATTTGTATGACCACCAGATTTAAAAAAAAATATGTTCATGAACTCATGGATTTAAATATTTTATCAGTTTTAATCACTTGGGATCATGATCCCTTTTTGGAGGCCAGATTTTTCCGTTTTTGGGCATTGGTGCCTCTTCAAGTTCTTCTGAGTTCTTTTCCCTCTGTCTCTCTTTTTATTGAGATTAATTTACATACCATAAAATTCACCATTTTAAGTGTACGATTCAGTGTTTTTTTGGTATATTTATAGAGTTGTGCAACCATCACCACAATCTAATTTTAGGACATTTCCATCAGCCCGAAAGAAATCCTGTGCGCATTTGCAGTTATTCTCCATTCCTGTCCCCAGCCTTAGGTAACTGTTCTGAGTCCTTCTGAAGTGACCCTAGTAGTCCTTCATAGCAACATTGTTTTCTCTAATGACAAGATCCACTCCCACCCCCAGCCCCAGCCTGAAATCAGCCATTTCCTTAAGAAGCCCTAGTACCTTTTAGTAGAAAAATAGTATTTCAAGGACCCTGTCTAGGTTATAGGTGTGCTCATTGCTGTTTGGTTGGTCATTGTTTCTAGGCTCCATAAGTGGACAGAGCTAAGATAAAATGCTGTGTGAGTTCACATTGGTATTTCCATCTGAGGTTTTATTTTTTTTTTCTTTTACCGGTAAGGGGATTGTAACCCCTGGCTCGGTGTTGTCGGCACCACACTCAGCCAGTGATGGCCAGCCATGCCCGGCCATCCCTATATAGGATCTGAACCTGCGACCTTGGTGCTACCAGCGCCACACTCATCCGAGTGAGCCATGGGGCCGGCCTATCATATGAGGATTTTTTTTTTTTTTTTTTTTTTGTCTTTTGTCTTTTTCCGTGTCCGGCAACGGATTGCAACCCTCAGTATTGCCCCCGTACCGGACTGGGGACCGGCAACAGGATCACAACCCTCGGTGTTGCTCCCGCGCCTCGCTCAGCCAGTGAGCGGGAACCGGTGTGTATGTGGGATCCGAACCCTCGGGCAGGAGCACTGCCGCGCTTCCCAAGCGGCGCACTATCCAGTGCGCCACCGGGCCGGCCCCTTTTTTTGTCTTTTTTTGAGACTGGCCGCACCGCGCTCAGCCAGTGAGCGCTGCGAGCACACCGGTCATCCCTATATAGGATCCGAACCCGCCGCAGGAGTGCTGCTGCACTCCCAGCACCGCACTCTCCCGAGTGTGCCACGGGCTTGACCCTCATATGAGGATTTTTAACTTAACCCATTCTGTATCACATCTGTCTCCTTTCTTCCACAGTCTGAATCCTGGTTCTCAAGAACACAGGAGATGATCAAATTACAATAGCCCATAATTACTCATTTATTTTATCACAGATTACATATATAACACCCTCCAAATAATAATACCAGTGTAGTTACTGAGAATAGGTTTAAAAAAAAAAAAAAAAACTTTCACATATGCTTTTTCTGTTTCTCCCCCAGTAGCGGACCGGTCTCTATATGGGATCCGAACCCTCAGCGGGAGCGCCGCCGCGCTCCTAAGTGCTGCACTCAACCGAGTGCGCCACCGGGCCGGCCCGTTTCTCCCCCAGTTTTAAAATAGTTGTTCTGTTTCTATATTATCAAAGCATATTCTATTTCTATATTATAAAAGCATATCAAAAAGGAAAGTACTCCTTTTTAGCTCTCGTTTAGTCTTAGTTCTGCAGGTTACTACATGTTCAGTGTCTCTAGCCGTTTGAATTGATGAAGCTCATTTGTCTACTGGATTCTTCAGGAAGTGGCCGTGGGGACAATATTCTCTGATTTTCGTATGTTGATAACAGTTTGTTAGTGCTCTTTATATTTTAGAGTCAGTTTTGCTGGATATGAAATATTTGGTTCACATTTGTTTTTCTTGAGTATTTTATATACTTTATTTTGTTTTCTTTTGGAATAAAGCACTGTGTTGAAGAGTCTGCTGATAATCTAATTTTCTTTTCCTTGAAAGTTACTTGCTATTTTTGCCTGAATACCCAAGATTTTTTTTCCCTTTAGTATCCAGTGGCTGATTTCACTAAAATATATCTTGGTGTTGGTCTTTGTAGGTCAGTATCCTTAGGTACAGGGTTTGCTTTTTCAATATGTAGTTTCAGAATTTTTTTTTAAACTTTAAGAAAATTTTCTTATAGTTTTTAGTATTTTTTATGTGCCCTTTTTTTGTTTTCTTCTTCAAGAACTCTTCATATATCTGAATTTTCATATTCTTTTAAATAATTTTTATCTTTTTTATAATTAAAAAATTTTTTTGTATTCTGTGTCGCTTAAGTAATCTGAGTTCATTTCTGAAATAACTTTTTAAAAAAATTTCCAGTTGTTTCTTGACTTGTGTACCTCATCTGAATTTGCAGATTCTGATTTTTTTAGTTTTCTCACATATCATTCTTTAATGTCATTTACCTCATTTTGAAACAGTATGTTCCAGTTATTTTTTCGAGCGTGTCTTCCTGTCTGCATTCGTTATCTGTAAGGATGTTCTGCTTCCCCTTCTCTTTTTTCTTAAAGTATCTATGGATTGAATTTGAGCTTGAGTCTTTTTTTTTTTTGTCTTTTGTCTTTTTCCGTGTCCGGCAACGGATCGCAACCCTCAGTGTTGCCCCCGCACCGGACCGGGGACCGGCAACGGGATCGCAACCCTTGGTGTTGCTCCCACGCCTCGCTCAGCCAGTGAGCGTGAACCGGTCTGTATGTGGGATCTGAACCCTTGGGCGGGAGCGCCGCCGCGCTTCCCAAGCGGCGCACTATCCAGTGCGCCACCGGGCCGGCCCTTGAGTCTTTTCTGTTGCTCGTTTTTATGTGAACTCAGTTTCTTTCTGAACCTTTAGGAGGCCTGGTTCAGAGTAGTTTGTAAATTCATTGAGCTCCTCTCAGTTGTACTCACGTAGTGTTTAAAATATGGCCTCCTCTTTCCTGTGATTTCCTGTATCTCTTCCCTCCCCCACTTCTCTTTTTCTCTCCTTTCCCTCTATTTCTGGAGTTTGATTTTGTCTCCTTAGGTTTCTCCTTGGTGTGGGTCTCTATTCTGGATGGGAAACCTGGCGGGTCAGTTTCAGGAGTTCATGGGCAAGGATGCACCAGCACCTTCAGACTTTTTTATCATGGGCCCTTTACTCTCGCTCGTTATTGGAATGGGCACAGTTCCTTCTAGTTTCAGCTGCTATTCTCAAAATGTCCCTCTGTGCTTTCCAGTGATACCTGTTGGTTATTTTGGGGTTTTCCTTTTTACAGATCTGATACCCTCTTGCTTTCTTCTGCTTTCTCCTTTGCCCAGCCACAGGGGCGATGCATGCTGTATGGCTATTGGCAGTGTTTCATCACCTGCTTGTGTTCTGGCTTTGGTGAGGATACCTTGTCACGTGGATTTGTTGTGCATGTTGTTCTTGGGTTTTGGGTGTTGCTCTCTAGTTTCTCTGTCTGGTTTTACACATAGATTTGGAGAGATTCAAAAACTATGTAGATGCTGCTGCCATCTTAGCCAGTTTTCTTTATACCTAAAGTTTTAAGGTAAAACATTGATCTGGTTTCAGGGTTTGCTTGTAAAAATATCTTTGTGTGAATTTAATGGTTTAAAACAGAGTGCACAAGGATGCTGAAATTTACTTATTTCTGATTATTGTTGGGATGACATCTAAAAGTTAACTACAGTGTACATCAAGCCAGAAAGTATTCAGAAAAGCAAGTTTCAGTATATTCAAAAAGTAAAAGAACTCAAAACACATACAAGATGGATAAATTGCTCAGCATCATTTTAGATGTTTGAACTTTCACTTTCTATCAGTTTAAACAACATTTCCTTGAAAAATTCAATTCAGCTTTAAGAAGTTTTTTTATATGTCCACCAAGACTTTTCTTTCTCAGTCTGAGTATGAGGGCTTGTATATTCAGAGGAGCCATAAGGAAAAGATCATAGCCTTTGCATCAGAGAGATTTGGTTTTGAATTTGAGCTCTACCATTTACTAGCTGATTTTGGGAAGGTGCTTAAGGTCTTTCCTACTCTCTTTTTGACTTCTTAAGTTTGATACTTAATTTAAATTTTTTGAGTCTTTTAAGTGACTGCTTTAGTTACACAAGTATTGTAGTAATTTTGTAATTGTTTATTGCTAAATATTTTCTAATGTCCATTATAATTTCTTTTTTTGATTGACCCATACATTGTTTATAAATTTTTACTTGTTATCATTTTGGTACTGGTTTCTCACTTGATGGCACTGTAGATGGAGAATGTAGCCTTTGTGATGTTGGTCCTTGTAATTTGTTGAGGCTAGCTTTAGCACTTAGTATCCAGGGTCAATGTTCATAAATGTACTGTGTGTATTTGAAAAGAATATTTCTTTTCTATTAGTTGGATGCAGTAGTCTACACATATTCATTATAGAAAGGTTGTAAATTGTGCTGTACTAATTTTCTGTAACTTTACTGTTTTTCCCCTCTGCTTGATCTTAGTAATCAATCTGAGAGAAATGTTAAAATCTCCATTTAAAATGATAAATTTGATAATTTCCCTTAGTAATTATATTAGTGCATTTCTTTTGCTTATAACAAAATACCTGGAACTGGGTAATTTATAAGGAAATGAAATTTATTGCTTATGGTTTCAGAGCCTGGGAAGTCCAAAGTCCAGGGAACACATTTGATGAAGGCCTTGGGACAGTGACCCAGTGGTCTCACATGGCAGAAAATGGTGGAGCAGAGAGAGAGAACTTCTCATGTGCTCTTCTTTTAAAGCCCTCAGAATGACACCCCTGACCACCATTATTAATCAATTCACTAGGGCATGGTCCTACAATCTGATCACCTCTTCAAGGCCCCACCTTTCAATTACTGTAATAGGATTTCCCACCCTCAACAATTAAGAGTTGGAATTAAGCTTCTAATATATGAACTTTGGGGACATAGTTCAATCAATCCACAGCAGTGGTTCTGTCAGTTTTTGCCTTATATATTTCAAAACTATGCTATTAGAAGTATGTTTTTCCTTCAGGGATGGAAAATTACTAAGAGGAAATATCAAGGGAAAGGGGGATTCTGGCATAACAGGTTTCTTGATGAAAATGTGCCTGGATTATCAGACATCATTTGGGTGATCAGACACCACCATGACGGAGGATGAAGACTTTTTTTTCTTCTTTAATTTTTATTTATTTTTTTATCATTCATTATATAGTGTAGGAGTGGAAAAGGTGTGATATTTTTCTTTCCCCTTCATAAGGGTCATGGCTAACAATCCTATGAAAAAAGACAGATTAACAAGAGAAAATCATGACCCAAGACCCAAGAGAGAACTGTCCATTTTTATGCTTAGATTTGGTGAAGAATGGATAGCCATGTAGAAATGTGATTGAACAAAAGGGCAATGGTCTAATAGTAGTAAAGCCTGTCTGTTCGGATTCTTCTTGGCATTTCTGTGTGGTATTCCTTCCCCCCAGGTATAGGGCAGGACCCTTTCAGGAATGAGGGTCTTGTGATCTACTTTCAGACAAGCTAGATTAGAGAATTTCTTATGGCCAGGTATTACTCAGAAAGGCAGAAGAAGTGTACAGTGATATTTCTAGGTTTTATGGCTGACTTTGGTTTCTATGACCTGCCTCGGGGAAGAAGAATTCTGGTTTCTGTGGCCTGCCTTGGGGAGAAAAAGGAACAGGAGAAAGAAGGGCGGGAGAAGGTCAGAAAGCAACTTTGCTTCTGAATCCCTTCCAGTGTCCTTCGGTTCAGAGTACTCAGTATGCCAGAGCACCATACTTTGGGTATCGTTTTCTGAGCCCCAACAATAGGGATTCTCTTTTACCTTGATAATGATTTTTAAAGTCTATTTTGTCTGTGCACGTAGGTGCACCAGCTTTCTTTTGGTTATTATTTGTCTAATATATACTTTTTCATCTTTATACTTTAAATTTGTATCTTTATATTTTTAGGTATATCTCTTGTAAATGGTATACAGCTGCATTTAAAAAAATTCATTGATACTCTTTGCCTTTCAATTAAGACTTTAGTTCATTTTTATGTATTGTGATTACTGATATATTTGGATTTAGTTGTACTATCTTATTCTTTGCTGTTTATCCTATTTTTCTTTGTTTTCTTCTAATTTCTTGCCTATGTTTTGTATTTTTTCCTCATTCTCACTTTGCTTGTCTTCTTAGAAGTTGTGTACTTTGTCTCTTCATTTAGTAGTCAATCAATTTTAATACCTATATATAAAGTCTAAAGTTTATTAGTCCATTAACTTTTCTGCTGTGTAATACCAGGACCTTACTTCAATCAACCCCATCCAACATATATTACTAATGTCCACGATTTCATTCTAATTTTTCATCCTCTAGTAATTAGACATTGTTAATAGTTTTTTATATAGTCAATGTTTGTTTACACTTATAATTACTAATACCTGTACTCTCCATTTCTTTCTGCATCTCAGGCATTCTAAGATCATTTCTCTTCTGCCTAAAGGACATCCTTTGGTAGTTAATTTTCTTGTTATTAATTGTTCAAAACATCTTTAATTTTCCTCATTATTGAAAGATATCTTCACTAAATAAACATTTTAGGTTGGCAGATATTTTTTCTTGGCACACAGAAAGCATTATTTCACTGTCTCCTGGCTTTTATTGTTGCCATTAAGAAGTCAGGTATCAATCTATTGCTGTTCTTTTGTAGGTGATCTGGCTCTGGCTGATTTTAAGATTATCTCTTGTCTGTTATTCTAGGTGTTGTTTTCTTGTATTTATCCTTCTTAAGTTTCATTGGGTTTCCTGGATCTGTAGCATTTTAGTCTACCGCTTTAACTCTACAAGTGTTATAGTAGTTTTGTATTGTTTATGGCTAAATATTTTGTAATGTTCGTTGTAATTTGTTCTTTAATCTATACAATGGGAAGTTTTTTAAAAACAACTCTGTGTTGGGCCGGCCCCGTGGCGCATTTGGGAGAGTGCGACAGCTTGGGAGCACAGGGGCGCTCCCGCCGCGGGTTCAGATCCTATATAGGGATGGCCGGTGCGCTCACTGACTGAGCGTGGTGCGGGCGACACCAAGCCAAGGGTTGCGATCCCCTTACCGGTCACATAAAAAGACAAAACAAAACAAAACAAAACAAAAACTCTGTGCTATTCTTGACCATTATCTTATTGAATATTGCCCATTCCCCATTCTCACTTATCTCCCTCTGAGACTCCAATTAGACTCCAACCAATGTTGGACCTGCTATCTTTCATGTCTCTTAACCTCACTTTTGAATATATATCTATATGACTCTATCTCTGTATATTTAGTAGTACATTTTAATTTCTGTTGAATTTTTGGTTATATCTTTGCTATTATTTTTAATGGTTTCTCTATGTATTACAATATATAAGGGTCTTCAAGAAGTTTGTGGAAAGATTAGTATCATCTTTTAATTCCATTTTTCCATGAGCTTTTGAAGTACCCTTGTGCATACTAACTTCTTATGGTCTACTATAGAGTTAACATTGTAACACTTCAAGCAAATGTATGTTTTATAATCATATGGGTTCCTTTAACTCATCCCCTGTGTTACAGTTGTCATATATTACATTCTGCATACATTGGGTAAAATCAAGATAATCTTATATTTTTTGTTTGCAACACTCATATATGTTTTAAAGAATTTAAGGAAGAAAAATCATTTATTTTATTTACCCAAATCATTTTTGTTGTTCTTCCTTCATTCTTAAAGTTCCATATTCCCTCTGGTATCATTTCCCTTCAGCCTAAAACTTTCTTTACCATTTCTTTTAGAGCAAGTCTTATGGGAATGAATTCTCTTAGTTTTTCTTCATCTGAAAATGTTCTTATTTCACCTTCATTCTTGAAGGATATTTTCACTGGATACAAAGTTGTGGGTTGACAGTTCTTTTCTTTCATCATTTTAAAAATCACATTCTTTTCTGGTCTATAGGATTTGATAGTCATTTGAATCACTGTTTTCTTATATATATTGTGTTATATTTTATGGCTTCTTTCAAGTTTTTTTAAAAAAATTTCTCTTCAGCAGCTTGATTATAATGCATTTGGATATAGTTTTTTAGAGATGATCGTATTTGGGGTTTGTTGAGATTCTTGTGTCTGTAAATTTATGTCTTTAACCATATTTGGGAAGTTTTCAGCCATTATTTCAAGTATTTTTTTCAACATTGGTCTCTCCTCTCTTTTTGGGATTCCAATGCTTAAATGTTAGACCTTTTAATATTATCCCAGAGGATCCTGAGGCTTTGTTTATTATTTTAAAATTGTGTTTTCTCTCTGTTCTTCAGATTGTGTACTTCTGTTGATATGTCTTCAAGTTCCCTGAATATTTCCCTGTCATATTCTGCTCTTAAACTTATCCAGTGAATTTCTTATTTCAGATATTGTATTTTGCAATTCTAAAGTTTTGTTTTTAAAAATAGCTCATTTTTCTGCTGAAAACGTCTATTTTTTCATATATTTCAAGAGCATTCACCTTTGCTTCATAGCCAATAGTTATAACTGCTTTAAAGTCTTTGATTGTTTCAACATCTGCGTCATTTTGGGGTTGGCCTCTGTTTGTTTATTTTCCCTTTAGTATTGAGTCTCTGGATTCTCGAGACTGTTGACTCTGGAGTACGTTGACTTTTTTTTAGGGCAGTCTGGTTAGGAACAAACTACAGTTCTCTGGAGAATGTTGACCTTTTTGCAGTGCAGTCTGGTTAGGAACGAACTACAAGTTTTGTCTCACCTTCTGCTAGCGGTGATTTTGCAATTATGTTTTTTATTCCTTTCGTGCCAGCACAGCCCTGTAGTTATGTTTTTTCCTTGATTTTAACTAGCATTTTACTTGTTCTAATCAATTTCTTATAGGAATGTCAATGTCTACCTAGTAGAGCTGTTGCAGAGACCAAATGATGTACACAGAACCACCTGTACAGTACCTAGCACATAAAAAGCCTTTTAGTAGATGGCATTGTTCTAGTTTCTTCCACTGGACTATCTCTTTGCCTGGTAATTGGAAATTGAGTTAAATTTCCTTTGTTCTGCTGTTGCCCATTTGTAAAAGTTGGAAATGCCTCACTCATATAGCACTCTACCAAGTTACAGTGGTATTTTGAAAGTGTTTGGTATTCTGGAATAATCCTTTTGGATCATCTCAGAGTCTTTGGCTGAAGCTAGTGATATATCTTTTTGTGTGTATGTGGAAAACTATACATAACATAAAATTTACCATTTTAACCATTTTTGTGTGTATAATTCAGTAGCATAAAGTACATTCACAGTGTTGTGTAGCTATCCCCAGTATGCATTTTCAGGATTTTTTCATCATTCCAAACAGTAACTCCGTATTCATTAAACAATAACTCCTCATTCTCTGCCCACCAACCCCTGGTAACCTCTATTGTGCTTTGTGTCTCTATGAGTTTGCCTATTCTAGGTACTTCCTGTAAATGGAATTATAGAATATTTGTCCTTTTCAGCTTGACTTATTTTACTTAGCATAATGTCTTCAATGTTTATCCGTGTTGTGGTATGTATCAGAATGTCCTTCTTTTGAGTTCCTGCTTTCATTTCTCTTGACTATATACAGTGACATATCTTTTGACCTGTCATTTGGATTCATGCCTCCTTGATTGTCGGTCTTCCATCAGTGGGGGCTGTTCTTTGACTTCTTCTAGTGACAGAAGTGAGTCTAGCTTCCTCTCTTTGACAGTTTGCTTTCTAGCTTAAAATGTGGTCTGCGTGTTTAGGAAACAACCATAGATGTCCTACTCTCTTGCTAGTACTGTGCTATCCTATTCCTGAGAACAAAGGGATGAAAGATACCCTCCCTGCCCTTTAGCTGCCCAAAGTCTAGGGGATGCAGTAACAGGAGACCCTGAACCAAAATTAGGTTGGTTTGCTGTTTTTTTTTTTTTTTTTTTTGTCCTTTTTGAGACTGGCTGCACCGCGCTCAGCCAGTGAGCGCTGTGAGCACACCGGTCATCCCTATATAGGATCCGAACCCGCAGCAGGAGTGCTGCTGCTCTCCCAGCGCCGCACTGTCCCGAGTGCGCCACGGGCTCGGCCCTTGTTTTTTTTGTTTTTAATTTATGAATTTTTATATCAAATGTGTTAGAGAAATAAAAATGAAAACACATAAGTTTTTCTTTAAAAATTGTCAAAAAGAATAAGAGTACATGAAACCCACACCATCCTGGAGTGTCCGGGTAATATGAAACAACACATTGGTAAGGGTATTAGAAAGGAAACCAGCAGAAAGCTGTGGTATGGTGAGGAGCTGGGGAGGTGCATGGAAAACCGAATTTGTTGATCCAGGAAGGCTTGGATGAGGAAGAGACGTTTTCTGGGATCCTTGCAGATAAGGAAGAACTCACCTTGGGAACAACTTAGGCAGAGCATCTGGCAAAGGACCTACTGTGTCTGTGCTCTTAGTACCACGGTCAGCTTTGCGTAGTCAGGTCTCAGCTGTGCTTAACTCTGGGAAGGCCTCTCGGAACACCACTGTCATCCCACATTCCGGATTTAGATGATCTCCATCCATTATTTGTTCTCACGGCTTCTTGTGCCTTCCTTCATGTTGTTCCTCTCACTGATGATGATAACTATTTGTGCAGTTCTTTCTGAATGCTTTTCCTTTACTAGTTGTGTCCTATGAAGG
Source organism: Galeopterus variegatus (assembly GCF_000696425.1). NCBI lineage: Eukaryota > Metazoa > Chordata > Mammalia > Dermoptera > Cynocephalidae > Galeopterus > Galeopterus variegatus. The sequence continues at coordinate 218,779 of NW_007727064.1, forward strand.
TGGATGGGAACACACCTGTATTATTTGCCACTGTGTCCCCAGCACAGTGACTGTCCCTTCATATGCACTTAATAAGTATTTGTCCAGAAATGAAAGAATGCCACTTGAGTATCATCTACTGGAGCATTTAGTTTTTGAAAGCAGCAGGGCTCAGACCTGGTATGACCCATCTCACATTGCAAAGTCAGCTTTTCCTTGGCAAGAGAACACCAGCCTGGTCACCTGGGGTTGAGATGGGTTCACAGTAACTGAGTTACTCAGGAAGGGCCGTCCAGGGCTGGCTGACTGGATAAGATAAGAAGGTAACACTGTCTTTGTATCTGTTTTTGGAATGAGTAGTTGTTTGCCTGACTTAGGAGTCAGTGTGTGGCATGGGCTCAGGAAGCAAAACATGATAACCCTGGAAGGTAAGAAGAACCCAATATAATAGGATAACGGGGCACACATTTTTTTTATAACCTGCTCCAGAGGCACCTGATCAGATTGAGTGTGCAGGAGGCATGCTGGGGTGCTAGCGGTTCAGATTTGAAATACCTGCGTTAGGTGTTCTTAAATTTCTTTTCAAGCCACAGGTCTTTTGAGTTCTAACTTGGATTAAGAAGTAAAAATGAGGGGCCGGCCCGGTGGCGCACTGCTACAGTGCGCCGCTTGGGAGTGTGGCGGCGCTCCCGCCAAGGGTTCGGATCCCACATACAGACCGGCCGCTCACTGGCTGAGCGAGATGCGGGGGCAACACCAAGAGTTGCGATCCCATTGCCGGTCCCGGTCCGGTACGGGCGCGACACTGAGGGTTGCGATCCGTTGCTGGTCACGAAAAAAAAAAAAAAACAAAAAAAAAAAAAAAAAAAAAAAAAAAAAAAAAAAAAGAAGTAAAAATGATTTGTACATCTCCTGCCCCCCAAATGTTGGGGTTTGCATCATCAACCTCTGTGGAGAGACAGAGGTCGACTGTAGAGTAGATAGTCATGTCCAGGGATGTCCAGCTTGAAGAGAAACGTACGCAAAAATAAGAATTTAGAATGGATGGAACTTCAAAATTATCTGGCAGAAAAACCTTCTAATAAATGAGGCAGCCAGGAGCCAGGAAGGGGAAATGGCTGCCTGAGTTCGAGGTAGAGCTGAGAGCGGCACCTGTTCGTACCTAAGAACCAGCTGCTACCTTTCCACTGTAGACCTCTGCTTACAACTCCCAAGCCAGGAGGTGATTCTCTCTCTCTCTCCAAAATGATATCCCACTGAAAGACTGTATTTAAAATGGGCGTTTATCCAGAAGAGGGTCACCCAAGGTGGTGAAGGGTTTGAAAAATCACACAAACCTAAGGAACAGGTGAATTTATTCAATAAACAAATGTTTATCCAGTATATACTGTGGGCCAGTTTTCTAAGTGCTGTGGATACAACGGAGAACCACAAAGAAGTCCTCATTCTCATGAAGGTTATAATTCTAGTAAGGAGCAGACCATAAACAGGTAACTTATAACTGACTATGGTGATGGCCTGTTCTTAGAATGAAAGAGTACAGTAATGAGATAGAAAGTGGTTGTGTTCTTTTGGCCCTTTTATTTGTGGGGTCAGCAATGGCCTCTCTGAGGTAGTGACACTGGAGTTGAAACCTACACAATGAGCAGGGCCTGCAGGACCTGTAAGTGGGGAGTGATGAAGAAGGGGGCCTGTGATACAGGGTTCGGGTCAGGTTGGAGAAGTGGGCAGGGAATGGATTACACAGGGCTTGTAGGCCACAGAGGAGTTTGGGTTTTGTCTTTAGTGCAGTTAGAAGCCATTGGATCTAATTAATATTTTAAAGAGAACACTCTGGCTTGTGTGTGGGGTTTTGTGATAGTCCAGGTGAGAGATGATGGGGCCAGGGAGCAAGGTAGCAGGAGCAGAGATGCTAAAATGTGGTATGATATTTGGAAGGACATCTGAGAGCATGAGGGAGAGGACAAAGAGGAATCAAGTGTGACCTCCAGTTTTTGGCCTGAGCAGCTGGGTCGATGGTGCTGCCCTTAACTTGAGATGGGAGAGCCTGGGGAAGGTTGAATAAATTACTGAATCTACAGAAGGCTAAGAGGTGAATGAGTTATTATTGATTATTTACAAACGTCTGGAAAGATGTTCCCTGTAGTGTTATCTATAATAGCAAAAAAAGCAATAGTAAACAAACTGGAATATAACCTGAATGGGTCATTGTTAGGAGATTGGTAAGTTATGGTATATCGACATGACGTAAATATTGTGCAGCTGCTAAACATGATCATTGTCCAGATAAAAGACAGAAAAATATTTAATAAAATCAATGAAAACAATCAATATATGATTTAGAAAAACTATGTAAACATGTGTATGCTTATTGATGAAACTGGAAGATGAATATAAAAATGAAATTTGTAGTAGAATGATGAATATAAGTTATTTTTAATGAATATTTAATATTGCTTTTTCAATGTAAAATCATTTCAGCTTTATTGAAAGAAAAAACTTAGAAAATCTGAATAAAAAATGTTCACTGTAGATAATTTGGTCTCAGTAAAATTAACGTAAAAAGACATTAAATATCACCCATAATCCCAGAAATAATCATTGTAAACATTTCAATATATGTACTATTAATATTTTTCAGGGTGTGTGTGTGTGTATCTATGTATCAGCATATGTTTAAGTGGATTTGTGTTGTACACACATTTCTGTAATTGGCTGTTTTACACTTTCAGTAAAGGGTGAACATTCATCCAAGTAATTACATTTTTTTCTACATAACATTTTTTTTTTTCCTTTTTGTCTTTTTTCGTGACCGGTAACGGGATCGCAACCCTCAGTGTCGCGCCCGTACCGCGACTGGCAATGGGATCGCAACCCTCGGTGTCGCGCCTGCACGGCGCTCAACCAGTGAGCGGACCGGTCTCTATATGGGATCCGAACCCTCAGTGGGAGCGCCGCCACGCTCCCAAGCGCCGCACTCTACTGAGTGCGCCACCAGGCCGGCCTGTTCTACGTAATATTTTTAATGACTGTTGTATTTCTTCATATGGGTATACAGTAAGTGATCCAACCCATCTCCTTGCTGGGTATGCATGTGATAAAGGCTTTTGCTGAGTATTGTCACAATGCTTTCATGATTGCTTTCACCAATTTACAGTGTCACCTGTTTGCCCAAAAAAGTAACACATTTTTATTTTTTGTTTTATTTATTTTGTTTTGTTTTGTTTTGTTTTGGCAGCTAGCCGGTTTCAGGATCCGAACCTGTGACCTTGGGGTTACCAGTACCATACTCTCTCAAGTGAGCTAATTGGCTAGCCCAAAACATTATTTTTAGATAATAAAAAAATGCTTTTTTCATATTTCTTTTGATTTTCTTAAAAGCCCCAAGTCAACCTTTCCCCTTCCCTCCCCTCCCCATTATTTATGCAGGTCTCAACAGAAAATGAGTAAACCAGATCACTTTTAAGGGTTCTTTGAGCCCAGAGTTTCCTCAGGTCATTTTTTGCACATTGTCCTTCATGAGTGACTCCTCATAGGGTCTCCACTCCTCTCTTAAGGCTGTGAAATGTTTAGATTATACTGATTGTGTGCCTTGGGATTGTAGTTATTTAACATGAGGAATTTTAGCAAGAACTGAAGCAAAAAATATTGAAAAATTTCAGGTCTCCCTTAAGCTTTATAAATATTTGTGGCCTGTTTGAAAAATCATGCATTTTTCTCTCCCATGCAGTCTATTAACTTGTCAAGGTACCTCATTTAGAATTTAATTTGAAATAAGTTGTCAGACTTGACTACCTATCTATTTTGATGATGAATTTGTTTTCACCCTTTAATGAAGCCTCATTCTCTAACTTTCCACTTTTGTGTTGGGTGCTGAAGAATGAGATTTTTACTCTGTGTGTTCTATTCCATTTGATTCCTTCAGTTGCTAGATCATCTTCCAGTTTTATTTATATTTGCTGAATTTGAACACATTTGCAATTTCTCATTGTTCACTGGTGCTACTTGAAAAATTCTCCCAGGCTGTTTTTACTGGGGTAACTGTCATGTTTATACTACATTTTAAGAAATGACCATCTTTTTAATTTGCTGTGTAAATGCATTTAATTTTTAAGAGAGCAGTTGTAAAGTTGTGAACTTGACATCTATACACTTGAATATGCATAATTACACAGTGCTCTATCTACTTCCAATTTTATTCTGGGCTGTGTGTGTTTAAGAAGCATAATTTACCACCTCTGGCAAGAATAAAGGCACCTTTGCTATCTTCCCTTTTCCTTTTCTTTAAGCTGTTACTACAAGTCTAGTTATGTCCCCAGAGAGAGGTGGGAAACATGTCTTTGCTGTTCGAAGTCCATTTCTCAAGGGGACATCAATACCCACGTGGATCCTATTTACATTGTAATTGGTGGCTGGCTGGCTGTACAGCTGTTTCAACTTAAACCCAAGACAGTTGCTATGGAGATGGTTGACTAGAAATAGGTCATGCTTAAGTCCTTTTTCCCCTGGATATAAGGGAGTGCTGTAACTCTGGAAATTGTCTCAGTTGAACAGAAAATGTGTAGGTGGACAACCACATCCAAAAAAATGTTTCTCTTTTTAGTAGGAGATGTATCACAGATGCTGGTCCACTCATGTTCCTGTTTCTGTAAACAGCACACCTGAAGATTATTCCTCTTAATGAAAAGGAATTAGAGATGACATAATTTGCAGTATAACCTTGATAAACTGACTAATATATGACTCTCAAAGGATGTTTATTTCGTAAGTTCCTAAATGTAATGGAATAGCATTTATTTTCAAGACAGAACCAGGAGTTCAAGAATAAAACCTTAAAGAATGACACCTGGAAAAGGAAGGCATCCAGTGACATTGGATGGGATTTGTCATTAATTTGGCCAGAAGATATCTTGGCTTTCCCGGGGCAACTTGGCTACGATGAACGAGGCCCTACCTCAGATTTCATGAGTCCTCAATTGTGTGGTGACTCGTCTTTCCTTCTTCGTGTGTCCACTGGGAAAATGGTTCCTGACTCTGCATCTGCCCATTTTGATGGTGATCATGGTCCATCTCACAGAAGGGCAGATGTGTAGTTTGGTTCCCTTACAGGCGCCCAAGCTTCGTCTTGTTCGAGAACGTGGATTCCTCCCGCATTCTGTTTACCCCCCTGCTGGTCCCACCCTCACGGTGTTTTTCGCTTCAGGGAATGGATGAGTTTATGTGTGGTTGGTTCTCACGTCATGACTGTGATGGAAGATGATAACTACATAGTCTTCTTGAGAATTCTTTGGAAGTGACACATGTCCTAAAACTTCCTTCACCTCTTACCCCCTGGGCACTTTTCTCAGCCTGTCAGTATTCTGAAAAGAGTAATCTGGTGGGTGGATGGGGCTCAAGCTGAAGAAGTACTGGGGGTAGAGTTTCACTAATTAGAACATATGTTCTTTGAAAGCTCTGGGAGAATATTGGGACATACACTAATGTACATTAATGATAGTAATAATGATAGCTAACACTTGTATAATTCTTACTCTGTACCAGGCACTGTTCTAAGCACTTTACATACTTAATCCTCACAACCACCACAGGAAGTAGATAGTAGTATTTTATTTCCATTTTACAGATGAGTAAGCTGAGTCCTGGAGAGGTTAAATAAGGAGCCTGAGTTCCTGTATTTTGTAAAAGATGGTACTGTTTAAACTCAGGCAGCCTTGCTCCAGGGTTGGGTGCTTTACCCCTATGCTACTATGAAATATATATTAACATTTAAGAAGAATAATCTTTTTTTTTTTCTGCTTATCATAGTGCAGAGGGTAATTTGCTCCTTCCCGGGATGTCTGGCAATGTCTGGAGACGTTTTTGTATGCCACAGTTGTGGTGGGGGAGGGAGGGTGCAACTGAGGGTCTATGGGCAGAAGTCAGGGGTGCTGCTAAACATAGCGCAGTGTACAGGAACCCTTCCTGTAACAAGGAATTATCTGCCTAAGATGTTGGTAATGCCAGGGTTGAGAAAACCTCTTATAGTGGTACATTGTCTTCTAAAAAAGTCCCCTAGTTCTTTGCAGCGCAGTGTACAGGAACCCTTCCTGTAACAAGGAATTATCTGCCTAAGATGTTGGTAATGCTAGGGTTGAGAAAACCTCTTATAGTGGTACATTGTCTTCTAAAAAAGTCCCCTAGTTCTTTGCCCTTATTAAGTGTGTGTATGTTCTTCCAGACTTTTCTTCTGATTATACTAGCATACGTTCTTATGCGTACATTTTACAGAAACAGAATCAAATATGTGTTCTGTAGGTTACCTTTATAACATTATGCACATATTTCCATGTCAGAGTATATTTTGATAACCAGCTATATAGTATTCCTTTGTATGGTTGGGCACCAAGGACAGTGGGTTATTTTGTAACTTTTAATTAGTAACCAGTGGGCATAGCTACACTTTTCATACATCTTTGTATACTAGCTTTAGGTCTTATTTTTTTGGGCCAAAAATCTAGGTTGTGGCCCTTGATTGAGGACAGTGTTGTCATGGTGTCCCCTTTCCCATGCTCTGGCCAAAGTGTGTTCTTTCTTTTTCACTGTGCAAATTAGTCAGATTGATGATCATCATAAAGTTCCATGACTTCAAGTCTTATAAGCTGGTAGTATGTTTGGGTGGGTTGCTGGGGTAATGTGAAAGATTTCAGAAAAGAGGGATACTAGGAAAAATGAAAAGGAGATGGGTAGAATGAAAGTGAGTGAGTGTGTGTGTGTGTGTGTGTGTGTGTGTGTGTGTGTGTGTGTGTGTGGGGGGGGGAGGAAGTAGAATGAGAAACTATAGCATGTGTAAGGTGGTACCTGGATCCACCATTTTGAATTTTAGAGACATTTTTGAAGGAAAATGAGGTAACTAGGTTCACACTTTATACCTTACTTTTTGCAATTAAATAATTAATTGTAGCATATAAGGTAAATAATTTAAAAACCATCAGTGTACCAACTCTGTATACTCTGAGGATTGCAGGGAGTTGTGGCTCCCCTCCACAAATGAGGCTCAGTGCCTGGCATGTAGTGGGTGCTGTGCATATTTATGACCAGGCTGAATTGAGGGGAAAGGAGTGAAAAGGGTATGGACTGAGAGGCCCCTGGAACAGCTGCCCTCGGGTCTTCTGTATGTAAGCCAACTCCATGGCAGCTCCCCTCTGACGAAGGGGTAGGAAACATGGGGGGACTTCTGCCATTAAGGCTTGTGTTTGGCTGTCTCTGCTAAAGCTGTGCATATATACATGCTGTGTGTGATTCAGCAGTTTCTCTCCACAGTCAACAGAAAGTGTACATTCAGTAGAAACGCATATTTATATTTACCAAAAGCCACGAACTCTTCTAAGAATATTCATAGAGGCAGCACTATTCATAATAGCCTCAAACTGGAGACTGCCCAAATGCCTGTTAGTAGTAGAATGGTAAACAAATCATGGGGATTTTAAAAAAATTTATAATGAAATATTTCAAAACACAAAAAGAGTATGAGGGAAAAAAGGCATTCTATTTTTGCCACCCAGATTTAACAAAGGGTAACATATTGCCATATTTTGCCATATTTGTCTTTTTTAGCTTTTTATGTTTTTATATCTGATTTAAATGCTAGAGATTTCTGGTGGCGGTACTTAGTGCTGGAGTGTGTTAGAGTCTGGTGAGTGGTCTGAAGATCCTCCTGAAACACGAGAATGGGATGAACTTTGCTTTCCACGGACATCTTCCCTTGACATCAAATGAATTACCTGTGACTGGCACCTAAACATTGATTAGTCCATTCAATGAGAGCAGCCCCAGATTAGTTTCTGCCATGCCACGAATGAAATAGAGAGAAGCTATGCCTTTCAGTGCTCCTGCTCTCTGTAAAATAAAACATCTTGCAGTAGTGTCATTTAAGGACATAATGGCCTTTTTTTTGTTGAAATGTAAAAAAAATTTGGCTTTTTCCATAAAATTGTGATTGAGATACCTTGAATGTTTTGATTGTGTTGCTGTGCACAAAGAATAAACAAGAATGGGGTTTTCAGTGATTGCTGTAATTGTTAGTGGAGACACATCCTCCCTTCACTTGCACTCAACCAAGCTCATCAAAATGCAAATAACCAAGAGTAATACTGTCCTGGGGATGACCTTGAGTCAGCTCTAGTTTATATTAGAAGAACCACTTGCAAGCTTTTGTTCTTTAGTTAGTATTAGCAATAGTGAGGATTAGTTTTTGTGGCTCTCCTGTGACTGTCATAGACATGGTGAAACTGCTTCCCTTTACTGACTGCTTGCTAAGTAGTTAGCCTAAGTTGCTAAGGGCATAGTCCTAAGTCCTTTATGTATGTTCTGTTTCGTTCTTGTAATAACCTGAGATGTAGGTGCTATATCTATCTACAAATGAGAAAGTGGGCTTGAAGAGGTTAAATAAGTTGCCAGGGTCTTACCATGAACCGCAGAGCTCCAAAGTCTATCCTCTTAACCATTCACTAAACAGGACCACTTGTGCTATTATTTTGGTTATAGAATCATAAAGTAGGAATTAAGGTCCTAGTAGTAGTTTACTGAGCGCTTCCTAGTCTGATTTTATTTAACCTCGTCCATATTCTGAATTAGGTGAGGCAAGTGCTTCTGCTCCCATTTCACAGATGAGGACTTGGAGGGGCCAGATGAGTGGGTAGCTTGCCCAGGGTCACACAGCTAATGTTGGGCTGGGAATTGAACCAGGGTCTTTTGAAAACATACCCATTTTTTCCTCTGTGCTTCAGCTTGGTCTCTGACCATCTTCGTTGAACTTCAGCCCCCACTTTTAACTCTTTTTCCCCATTGTATTAGTCTGTTTATGTTGCTTATAACAAAGTACACGGAACTGGGTGATTTATAAAGAAAACAAAATTTATTGCTTACATTTTCTGAGGCTGGGAAGTCCAAAGTCCATCTGGTGTTGGCAATAGTGACCCAGGGGTCTCACATTGCAAGATGGTGGAAGCAGAGAAAGCAGGGGGTGGAGGGGGAGACAGAGACAGACTCTCCTCTTCTTTTATTTATTTATTTTTATTTTATTTTTATTTTTTTGTCTTTTTTGTCTTTTTCCGTGTCCGGCAACGGAAAGACAGACTCTCCTCTTCTTTTATTTATTTATTTTTATTTTTATTTTATTTTTATTTTTTTGTCTTTTTTGTCTTTTTCCGTGTCCGGCAACGGATCGCAACCCTCAGTGTCGCCCCCGCACCGGACCGGGGACCGGCAACGGGACCGCAACCCTCGGCGGTGCTCCCGCCCCTCACTCAGCCTGTCAG
>NW_007727064.1:228464-245517 GCF_000696425.1 Galeopterus variegatus
CCGGTTCTGTATGTGGGCTCCGAACCCTCGGGTGGGAGCGCCACCGCGCTTCCCAAGCGGCGCACTACCCAGTGCGCCACCGGGCCGGCCCCTCTCCTCTTCTTTTAAAGCCCTCAGAACCACACCCCTGACCACCATTATTAATCCATTCACTACTGCTTGGTCCTATAATCCAATCACCTCTTCAGGGCTCCACCTTTCAAATTCTATTAATTACCATAATAGAATTTCCCACCCTTTTAACAGTCACAGTGGGGGCTAAATTTCCAATACATACAACTTGGGGGACACAATTCAAGCTTCAGTGAATTTTGGGGGGACATAATTGAATCTACTGCACACATCTTTTTTTTTTTTTTAAATTAAAAAAAATATTTTTTGGTGACTGGCTGGTACGGGAATCTGCACCTGTGACCTTGGTGTTATAAGGTGTTGCCCTATCTTTTGAATAGGAGCAGTACTACCTGTCCTCTCTATTAGAAATTATAGAGGATTGGCTAGAAGTTGCATCTTTTTAAAATTCCTGGTGATACACACAATTTAAATACATATCTATTTGATCACTATGGTGCTTTATGATATGAACGAATACTTTTTTTTGTTAGCAATTTATTTTTTTATCTTTGATATTCTGTTAAAGGTGTGTGTTTGGTAACCCAAATGGAAGTTGAAGACCATAAGTGAGATTTTTGCTGTACCTACTGTGTCAGTGTTTGTCTAGAATCACTGTAGCTAACATCAGCCTGTTCTGGGTTGCTTTAAGGTTGCAGCTGCTCCCTGGTGGTTACCTGTTAAAGGCGCTAACTGGAGACACCCAGAAGGGCCCGACTCTACTGTCCAACACAGGTGAGGCTGGTCGCTCTTTCCCCAGTTGACATGTTTCATTACAAAGTAGATTCCTGTGCTCTTGAAGAACTCAGTGGCCATCTTTATCTGTAAAGTGGTGAGAATGACAAGGCCTAATTGATTGGTAGGAAAATAAAATGGCAGGAAATTATCCATGTAAAGACCCAAATACTGTGCCTGGCTCATAGAAGACTCTTAATCGGTGGCCTCTTTCCTTCCTCATTTGGCCTGTCAATGAGTTGCCTCTTGCAGATTTCCCCCCACCTTATGACAGTCCTATTACAAATTTCATGTTTAGTCTTTACAGTCAGTCCATTTATTCTCTCTCATAAGTCGGTCATTATGAGGAAGAAGACTGTCTGACTTATGGATGTGTAGTTGTGTCCTACAGGTGGTCCCTGCAGAAGCCCAGGCCTGCGGTATAATATTCATGTGATCTGTAGTCCCGGACTGACATACTTTGAAACCGTCATCTAACTGAAAACCCACAGAGTGGCAAGTCGGTCAGCAAATCTCCAGGGTGGCAAGGAAATAATTATCTCAAGCAAAAATAGAGTAGCACTTTAAACCCTGGAGATGGAGAAAGGTTTAGGTTAGGACTCAGCATCTTGATAGCCCAAGAAAACTGCTCTCCTAACCTAATTTTTGAGCCTCTATTTTTAACAACATTCCTGGTTATTGCCCTTATTGTCAGGGAGCTGGGCGTACATGAAGTTCAGCTTTAGGGATATAGCCCCCTTGACAAATGTCAGAAGCCTTTCAAAGCCTGAGTTGGCAGCCTCCTTGCCAGAAATAGATTGTGAGGTGGAAAGTCATGGAATTCTTGGACATCTCAGGTGGATGAGGCCTCTTAGCTCCCAATTAATGTCTTCTTTCCTGAATTTAATAGTAGAGGAAAAAGCTAAGGGAGGAGGGAAAACCTAAAGGGCAATGTATTTTATTTGTGCAGTAAACACTGACACAACCTTCTGAGAGAAGTATGTTTCGTACCAGTACTGGAAACAGTGACTGACATACAATAGGTACTCAGTAAACATTTGTTGAAAGAATAAATGAAAGAATGGATTAGGAATGTGTAGTCTACTTAAAAAAAAAAAAGAAGGACAGGGAATTAAATCAAAGATATCTAATGCTGGGTAAATGTGTGTATCCCCTTATTTTCAAAGCTTTTCCCAACTTTCCCACCTCTCTATATCCTCAGGAAAAAGGAAGACTGACTTGGGATCTGCTAGAGCAAGGCAAATATAGCTGGCTAATATGTAGCAGAAGGTAGAAAGACAGGAAGTTTAAAGCCAGTTGTCACAGGTTGGGTTCTCTGGAAACCGACGCTGAGATAGAGTTTGGCATGCAGAATATTTATGAGGGAACCTCGCCTGTGGCAGGGACGGCGAGGAAGCAGGGCTGAGCAGAGGGAGAAGTCAGAACCACAGTGCAGGCCCAACAGAGTCCAGCCAATGGCGTGGGGCCTCTGGGGTGTGTGTGGCTCATAGGCTTGAGCCTTTATACCGTGTGTGGACAGTCACTGGGGGCTCGGAGATGACTCTGCAGCGGGGCAAAACCCTGAAGGAGCTGGAAGCTGCTGCTGACAGCACTACCAGAAGCTGGAGTACCTCCACGTCCACCACACCAATGAAATTCTGTGGGAATCCAAGGCTGCAAAGTGAAGAAATGTTTGGGGTCTAGTTCCAAGAGGCATGGGGGTACCGCAAAAAGTTCATGGAAAGATTCGTATGATGAGTGTCTTTTAATTCTATTTTTCCACAAACTTTTGGAAGTACCCTCATCTGGCCCATTTGGGAGACTGCTGGTGGGGGGTGACAGATGTGGCATGGCTGGGGCTTGAATTTTGGACCAGGACCACCTCAGTGTCATGGATTGAGCCGAGGATGATAATGGGCACTTTGCTGAAGCCAGTCCCTGTTTCCTCTTCCAGTTGTGCCCCCTTCACTGTGTTCTCGCTCTTCCCCAGGCCAGATCACCCAGTGCTACATGTGTCCTGGAACGATGCGGTGGCCTACTGCACGTGGGCTGGGAAGCGGCTGCCCACGGAAGCCGAGTGGGAGTACAGCTGTCGGGGAGGCCTGCAGAAGAGGTACTGGGAGTCTCTCATCTTGCTGAAAAACATGTTGATCTTTCTGTAGCTGTATGGAAGCTGCTTTGGTTAGAAAGTTGATTAAAAACAGTAACAACAACTCTTTTTCTTACTGGGTTTTCTTCTGCAAAAGAGTAGACATTGGTGAAAGGGTCACCGACCCTTTTACAGTCCCCCAAAGTCAAGTATCTGGCCAATTTGGCTCCCTGTAGTGCCAAAGCAAGTTCTAGCAATTCACCCCTTGTGCTACATATTACTCCTTAGAGCTTCCTGGCAGCCTGCCTTGCTTTCAGCTTTTTCTTATTTTAGGCATCTCCTGAAGCAGTGGTATTTCTCTGCTTCTAGAGCCATGAGGCAGAAAACTCATGTTTGGGTCACATCTTCTAGGAAAGCCTCCTTAAAATAGCCAAGGCTTTATGAAGGAGTGTGGCATGATGGTGCCTGATCACGCTACCATATAAGTCCAAAAGGATGTCTACTTTCTCAGCTTTCTGTAAGTCTTTCTTTCAGCTACGTGATTTATTTTAGGATTCCTGCAAACTCAGGAGAGAATGAGGTTGTTGTGAACTTGACATGAGCCGTTATAAGGAAATAAAAAAGAAATCCTGATTAAAAGCTTTATTTTTATGTTTTTGTAAAAAGTCTCACTCAGAACAAACGAGCAGTGTTCTCTCTTTCATTGTGTTCCTTCTCTTGACTTTAATCCAGAAGCCTGTGCCTGTTTGACAGGCTGATGCCTGTGTCTCTCCTGACAGACTTTTCCCCTGGGGCAACAAACTGCAGCCGAAAGGCCAGCATTATGCCAACATTTGGCAGGGCGAGTTTCCTGGGACCAACACTGGGGAGGATGGCTTCCAAGGAACTGCACCTGTGAGTAGTGAGACTCGTGAGGGAGGGCAGGGAACTGAGGTGTGGCTGAAACGGGCTGAAAAGCATCACTTGCTTTCTGACAAACCTGCTGCCCCTTCTTGCATTCATCTCCTGCAGCACATAGCAAATGCTAATAGTTCATCAGACATTCTTTTTTATAATGCACTGTTCTTTTTGATTCCATAATCCTTGTTGCAGAGAATTTGGAAAAACAAGAAGAGCACAAAGGAGAAGGTTAAACTGACCTGGAATTCTACCACCCAAAGATTACCCCGTTAGCATTTTTGTGCATTTCCTCCCATTGATTCTCTGTGTTAAGGATGCCGATAATGACTACTGGTTACCTAGTGCTTGCAGTGTGCCAGGCATAGTGCTAAGCTTTTGCATGAATGGTCTCATTTACTGTGATGCAACTCTGTAAGGTAGGTGCTGTTATCCCCATTTTCCAGGTGAGCGTTCTGAGGCACAGAGAGGTTAACTTGCTCAAGTTTATGCAGCAGGAAAGCGGCACAAATGGGATTAGAATCAGGTTAGTTTGTTTCCAAAGCCCATGTTCTTAACTGTCATATTTACCAGCTTATGTGTCTCTGGTGTGTATGTATGAATATCATATTTTCACATATATGGATACAATATTTAAAATTCCACTATTTTTCCCTGTTTAGTACCAGGAACATTTTATCTGTCATTAACAATAGGTCACAAATACATTGTTTTTCAGCAGCTAGATAACCTGTCATATGAATAAACTCTACCTTATTTAATTCTATTGCAAGTTTAGGTTGCTTCTGGTTTTGTTTTTTTTTTGTGTGTGTGTGTGCTAAACAGTACGACAATGAACATCTTGTACATAAATATATAAATATTAAGCTTTATCTCTGATGATTTTTAAAAGATAGGTTCCTGGCGGTGAAATTAATGAGTCAAAGGTTAGAAAATTTTCTTGGTGAGAGTTTCAGATATGTGGCCAAACAGTTTTCCCAAATGCTTGTGGCATGTTTTCCTCTGTGGGTTTACCAGAGTTCCTTTCTCACTGCTCTTTTGACTACATAATCATATACGAATGAAGCCATGTCAAAAACTGTCTTCGTCTGTGTGTGCTGCAGTAATAAAACACCACAGACTGGATAACTTATAAACAGCAGAAATTTATTTCTCACTATTCTGGAGGCTGGGAAATGAAGCCATGTCAAAAACTGTCTTCGTCTGTGTGTGCTGCAGTAATAAACCACCACAGACTGGATAACTTATAAACAGCAGAAATTTATTTCTCACTATTCTGGAGGCTGGGAAGGTGAAGATCAAGGCTCTGGTGGTCTTGGTGTTTGCTGCATCTTCCACAGGGGACAAGCACTGTGTTCTCACGTGGTGGAAGGCAGAAGGGCAAGGGAGCATGCCCTTCAACCTCGGGCCCTTTTATAAGAGTGCTAATCCCGTGAGGGCAGGACCTCATAACTTAATCACCTCCCAAAGGCCACTGATGCATTGGGGGCTTAGTCCAACATGAATTTTGGAGGGGACCTCATCATTCAAACCATAGCAAAAACACTTTCATTTTCTCTTAATACAGTGAGGAAAGAACTCTCGTGGTGGGGAATAGCCCTTTACTGAGTTTATTGTAACAGAGAATCATTTTCTTTCAACAATCTTTCAAACAGTTGTCATTTTAAAAAATATTAGTTTTATTTTTCACACAAAAATAGTTCTTCCAAAATTTATTTATAAGTGTGACACAGATAGGTTATTTGGAACATGACCAAATGATTCCAAAATTTCAACTGAAAAACTGAACAAGTGAGAAAGACCAAGAAACTTTTGGAAAAGATGAAGAGCAAGGAGGCACTTGACCTACGAGAAATTAAAAATGTTTTTGAGCTATAGTAGTTAAAGCGTGGTATTTTGGGGGGTAGAATTAACGTAAAAAGTAAATTGCATGGGAATAATTAGCCTTTAAATAAGTATATGAGAGCATTTGTGTATGTGCATCACATTCCATATATGTGATTGACCACCACAAACCCATGAGAAACGGATGCACTGTTCAGTGGAGTCAGAAGGTAATCAAACTGTCTAGCAGAGCTGGTTTCTCCGAAGTTTCTTCAGGATAGCTGCTGCTCTCATGGGCACGTAGTTTTATCTGGTAAAGTGAATGACTGGAGGTCTTGGGGAGGAGACCATCTCAACCTTTTCTCATACATTAAATGGGAAAGCAGACTGGCTTGCTGGTATGCATCTGGGTGTGGAATGAGGGTGCTTAGTGGGCTGCTTTTGGTCAGCAGAAGTGATACTGCAGGATGAACAGTGTTCCGGTTAAGGTGCCTGATGTGGATGCTCCTCAGACCCCAGGAAAGATGTTGGTCATTATAGGCAGCAGGACACACTGGCCATTGAAGTTGGAATCTGCTAAGGCGTATGTAACAGCTCACCTGCGGATGCAGCTGACCCTGACAGTGGATGGCATCCACTCCAAGAGCATTGAGCCCATACCCAGCTGTCCGTGGCAGTGGAAACATGAGAGTGACTGGCAGGAGAAGGGCTTTGGCAGCCTGGATCCCCCTCACAGGTGGTGAGCTGTGCCAAGCAAGGCCACTGCAGTAAACCTGGAAGCCTAGGGAATGGACCTGGATGGAGCTGTAGGTGCAGATCTAGTTGTCATAGTAGCAAATATTCAAATAAGAGCTTTGAAGGCCAAAGAGTGGAATGGTCCATGTGATTAGCAATTGAATAGGATCATTTGGTCCTGAGAGATGGGATAGGTGATAGCTTCCATCACCCTCATCGGGACAAGCCTGTGATAACTGTTTCTGATGAAACAGACAAGTGATATAAGCGCCTGTCAGTTGTAGTAAAAGGCTGTGTCTTGGACAGTTATGCATATTGTATAGTGCTTGCTGCTATAGAATTTCATATCTCTGTTTAATTGCATGAGCTGCCAAAGAAAATGGAGCCATTTACTCTGCTCACGTCAGTGTACCTTTTCAGAAAACACAAAGTTCAGTGTGAAATAAGGACACTCTACAGATGTTTAGACTTTGAACGTTTGACTGGAAGTTCAGCAGACTTCTATAAAACTTACCTGACAAAGTTGCCATGGAAGTTACTGAGACAAAATTATAACAATTACCAGGAGCCCTCAGGGAACCAATTTGAGAAACAGGACAGGAAGAGACAGAAAGCAAGCCAGAGAGGCGACTTCCACCTGTGTTTGGAATAAGAATTAATGAGATCTCTATCTTTAAACTGAGACTATTTACACATAGAATTATCTCAAATCCACCTAAGCTGCTGCATTGTGTCCACATGCTCTGCTCAGTTGAGAGCAGAAATTTAACTTTAATGATGGGATGGACTATATTGAAATAGCTCCCTCACCTGATATTTTATATATTTTATTATTTCGGATCTGAGTTAAAACAGCAAACTTTTCTGACCACAGTGAGCCTAAAGAATTGAATTTATCTTTTTCTAGACCACTGCTATGCAATTATTAGTTTGTTCTGGTTTTACTGCATATCAGCTCATTCACCTGAAAATAAGTGTGCCAGAAATATTTCTCATATACATTTGTTTGCTTTTGAGGTTCCTGGAAGGAAGCTTGGGTTAGTGCAATTAGTTTAACAACAAGCAGTTAAAATTCTTGTTTTCCTTAGTGGCATACTCTCATATGGTAATTTTGGGGGTGGTGACCTTTAGATTTTACCTCACTTAAACATCAAATTATTCAAACTTTTAAGTAGATACTATTATTTTTCCCATATAATGGATTTAACGGCACCCAGATAGGTTAAATTGTTTGCCTGACATTAGCTGAGTGCTGGAGCACAGATAAGACCACGGGCAGACTAATTTGAGAGCACCTCTCTCTCCCTGTGTTTTCTATAAAGCCTGAAAAATGATTCCTTCCTTCAGAGTGTTTGTTTCATTTTAAAATTGCTCTTGCTGCCTGGGTTGCTGCTTTTCTCTCCCTGAAACAAATGAATTTCTTTTCCTTCCTCCTCCTACCACCTATTACTCTTATCTAGCTCTTTCTGATCATCTCCAGATTTTTAAAAAAATACTCCTACCCGTGGTTTCTCCTCCTTTCTGTCTCTCCTACCTTTTCAACTCCGACTGCTATTCCAGTGTGTGCCCAGACAGTTTTACCTTTGTAGAAGAGAATACCTTCAACCAAACATATCTTCCACTTGGGAATTTCTGTGCCATTTTCTTTCACTCTCTTACCCTACCTACTCATCTTATTCTGCCTTTTAGAATTGGATTTCTAGTTTTTAGCGTATTGTTCATTTCCCCTTCATTAAACTCTTCAAGGTCTCATTTGCCATCGAACCCCTCCTTGCCTTTAGTTGCTATGCCTGGAATTACTGAATGAACCAGTGCGTAAGCACTGCTGTTTCCATAATGAATGGTGATTATGGAAGCAGAGTGGTAGAATTTTTCAGCTTTCCAACTCATCCAGATTAAGCTCTTTTCAGACTGGCTTCATAACTTTGATTGAAGTGCTCTGAATTGCCCAAGCCTAGATGCTTCCATATGCATGTGTACATGTGGAACCATCTGAAGCCACATAGAAATGAATTTTAGTTTATTTATTCCTTCAGTCCTAATTCATTAGTATGGAAAAAGCATGAATTTACAAAAAGATATAAAAAGCCCAAGGATAGCTTTGTATTTCTTTTATTTAAAAAAATGAAGTTTTTTCTTCATGTTTGAGAATTTCCATTAAGAAAAAGGTTGGGAAAATTTTTAAGTCACTAAAATAGCAAAGCTGTTCTCCTTTTACTGGTGTTTAAAGTTTTTTCTCTTGCCCTTCCCCCTTTTATAAAAACTCTACATTTTGGTTCAGTGTCTGTGACAATATTATGTGGCAAACTGTCTGATCTGCCTTTGAAATGTATAATTCTTTGCTGAAGAATGTATACAATTTTCCTCAGAATTACATATCCAGACACTGCAAACCCTCTATTACAAATACACTTATAATGAATTCACATTTTCTTTTAAAAAACAAATCCCCTTAGTGTTTTGATGATAATGACTGAGGCTTAAAGATAAGATGGTGAGTTGGAGGGGCTGGAGGAGAGGACAGAATTGACTGGGGGTCTCTTAGTACTGAAGGACATTGTGTGGCTAGTGAAGCTGAGCTCTGATGACAGGATTCATACTGGGTCCAATGTGATGTTCCTGTTAATGATTTTGAAAGTCTAAATATCATCTATTCCTCCTCCTCCCCAGGCATGCTCTCACTGTCAGATATAGATTTGATTTATGATCAATATTAGTTACTCTCTTAGGAGTAATTTTGCTGGCTTTTGTACTTTCTGTAATATAAACTCTCCTTAGGTTTCTAAACTCTCTGTGAGAGCTCAAAGCCAAAACATGCCTCTTTGTTTTCAAATTGGCCAAATTGTATTTTGACTGTTGGAGTGAAAATTAATATTCATGCTTTGAAGTTATAGCTCTTGGTACATTTCTGCACCAAAGAGGTTTTCTAAACATGTGAGTAGTATGACAGCATTTTTCCCTTTATTTTTAGGTTGACGCCTTTCCTCCCAATGGTTACGGCTTATACAACATAGTGGGGAATGCGTGGGAGTGGACTTCAGACTGGTGGACCGTTCACCATTCTGTCGAAGAAACGCTTAACCCAGTGAGTATCATTCTCAGAGCATGTACCTTAGAAAGGTAACACAGATTTCATGTGTTTCTGAGGGGTATTTAAATACCCTTGAAATTACTCTTGGAATTTCCCCGAAGGGATATTGAGCACATCTTATTTCAGCCTTATGGCACTGTGGGAAAGTGTCTATGAGCATTTTGTGTTCTGCTGGAATGTGATGATGGTAACTTGAGGGAATCTGCCTGTAACTTTGGAAATTACATTCAGTCTCATCAATTTAATCAAAGGGTAATACATAAATAACCATGCAAAATTCATGAATGTTTTATTATTAACTATTAAGATCCACTAGTTGGCATTTATCATGCAGCTAGTTGCCTGAGTTTTGATGGGTTGAACTTTTGAGTCAGCAGCATTATTTGGAGAAAATGAGAAAGGGTACTTTCTGGGTCATTGTTGAGTCCGGAAGTTGAGTCATTTAGTGATTTTTTCCTGAATCTTCAGTACATTAGGTCAATGCTTCTTATACTTTGGAAATGGAAAACAACCGTGTTTGTCTAAGTTTTACTTACTTTAGTACGTGAAGAATGTTGAATGCAGCTAGTGCACTACCCACTTCTAAAACCAAACCTTCCCAGTAGAATATATAAAAATTGAGACACTACATGGGCATGTGTGTGTAGAGTGCTTCCTTTAAAAAGAACATCTCTGAATATTTTTTGTTGTGTGAACAGATTGGGGGAAAAATATATTAAAATCCCATCTCTAACAAACTAGACATTCATAAGTCAGTTCGAAGAATATATATTTATACCCAAACTAGCTAGACTGAGAAGTTGATATGCTTAATTTTAAACCTTAACCTTTTGAAAAGACACAAAGGGTAATGATAAAGAAAATTAATTCTTCAGTCTCTTCTCGGTGGACGGTTAAACAGTTCAGAATAATTGGCGAAATTGCTGGACTCTGTGCCTCAGGCCAGTTTTCAGAACGTAGGGATGAATTTCTGTTTGATATGCTTAATTTTTCATCACAATAACATGTGGGCTGCTCACGAATACTCTAGAGATACAGATCGACTTTTTTGGATACAGATGAAAAGCTGAGTTCCTTAGAAACTGTTATACCCCCTCATTTTCTTTTAGTTTCTGGCAGGGCTGGTGGGAGTAGCGGTCAGAGCAACCTCTCTCTCCAAAATGAGAATATGGTTGTGAAATTCTCGGTGGGTTTGTGATTGGGAGATGCCATTCTCTACTGGCAAGATATGACTTGGCATTTGCTGTTGGAATCAGAAATAGAATTTTCCCCCCTCAGATAAAAGCATCTGCATGTTTGGAAGGGGGTGCACAAGGCTTCAGAATTCTGGCAAGTTGTGAATGTATCTATCTGACCATCTGGTGTTGTGCAGAGTGCTTGGTAGCTTTCAGTTTTATAACTGCTTGTATTTTCTTCTAAGGATTTACAGAAAAATTCAAAAATTTTTTTTTACCAGTCCCAGGATCTATACTGGATATTACCCTTGCTTTAATGAAATTGTCACCATCTTAAGTTTCTGTTTGTCACAGTGGCCTTATTTGCTTCCTGATTTGATTGGGATAAAATTCAACAGATTTGGGTTTTGATAACTAAACCTCAAATCCCTAGAAAACTCATACTCCATCATTCAGGTCTTTACTTTTCTTCATTTCTAGCACCAGTGCCAGAAGACAAGCCACTATCATCTCTCATCCAGGTTACTGCGTCAGCCTCCCAGTCAGGCTTTCTGCCTTCACTGTCTATGCTGTATTGCAGCTAGAATGTTCTTTATAGGGAGCAAATCCAATGCCGTCATTCCCTGTTTAAAGTCCTTAAATGGCTTTTTATTGTCTGAAGAATAAAGTACAAATTCTTGAACATCCTTCTGAAGGCTAAAATAATTTAGCCCTTTCTGATCTCTCTCTAGCCATACCTTTTTCTTTTTTAAACATTTAATTATATGTTACAAAAATTCAGAAGAGTACAGAAAATAGTATAATAGACACCTATGTACCTACCACATAAATTTAACATATTAACACTTAACAATATTGACTTTACTTCTCTTTTAACCAAAAAAAAAGAACAAAAACTGTTCTTCTTGTCAACGCTTGGTATTGTATTTTTAATTAAGTAATTTAAGTTGCTCTGGTCAGTGTGTAGTGCTGTTTCGCTGTGGGTTTTTAGTTATTTTTTATTTTTTATTTTTTATTTTTTTGTCTTTTGTCTTTTTCCGTGTCCGGCAACGGATCGCAACCCTCAGTGTTGCCCCCGTACCGGACCGGGGACCGGCAACGGATCGCAACCCTCAGTGTCATGCCCGTACTGGACCGGGGACCGGCAATGGGATTGCAACCCACGGCGTTGCCCCCGCGCCTCGCTCAGCCAGTGAGCGGGAACTGGTCTGTATGTGGGATCCGAACCCTCGGGCGGGAGCGCCGCCACGCTTCCCAAGCGGCGCACTTATCCATTGCGCCACTGGGCCGGCCCCTAGTTATTGTTTTTTAAAGTTTGCATCTGATAATGCTGATACCTAGCTGCTATGTTGATTTGCTTCTGTTGTTGCTCTTGGTTTGTGATCATGTCTTGTTTTCTCACTTGCCTGGTAGTTTTTGATTGAGTACCAGACACTGCATGTGAAAAAATCATAGAGATTACTTAAGATCTAGACAGTGTGATCTTTCTCTAGAGAATATTTACCTTCGCTTCTGGACATTTCTATTTCAGATTATCTTAATCCAGTCAGGAATTGAGATGATTTGAAGCTGTGCTTCAGTCTCTGTGAAGGCTAGTCTATTTCCAGTTCACCCTAGATATAGTTCTTTGGGGTGCCAACCAAAAGTATAGGGGTTTTTCCACAGCTCCTCCTCTTTGGAGGGCCTTGAACTTCCATTTTTTGTTTCCTTTAGCTGTGAGTCTATTGAAAATTCTCTTCAGCCTCTCAGCCTTATAGTGGCCACCATTTGGATCAACAGACCTCTAGGTGAAACACGTTCACCTCTCTGGACTTCCCTACTCTCAGATTTGAGCCCTCCAAGTCTTCACAGCTGTGGTAGTTCTCATCTGGTCTGGTTAATTCCTATTTCTCCTTGAGGTCTAAATTTATTTGCCCTTCTTCCCTAATGGACTGTTTATCTCTAGTGCTTAGCAAAGAACCTGGTGTATAATTATTAATTCTACAATAATGCCAATCCCAAATGCCTAGAATTGAGGGAGTTTGATCACTGTCCATACTCCAGGTGTTTTAAAAGCAAAGGCTGGTTAAAAGCAGACCTTTTCAGGGAAAGTTTTGAACCAGAACATCCATGTGATTAGTAAATATTTCAACCCAGTAACCGACCTCTTCGGTGTCATGTATTTATGTTAGCTCTATGACTAACACATAATGGCAAGTAATTTGAAAGCTTCTTTGGAGAGCTTGGGAAAAGTTGGTGCCCTGTATGCAAAGGCTATTCAGGAAATGTTTCTTTCTTATTCATTGACTTTTAGAGAGCAAAAGTTAATCATTAGTTTTTATTTTATTGAGCAGTCATGTATGGCAAAAGCAGGTTGTGGAAACTGCCTTGGGCGCTTTGTATACAAAGTCCGAAGAGAAGATGAGGTATTTGACCATGTGAAGTGAGGGTCAGTTTGGTGTTAGCTGGGAGTGTGTGCATGTGTGTGTGTCCATATGTGTACTTTGGAGGTATTTATAGTGCACCCATATTAAAATGGCATCATTTGATTCCACAGACATAATCCAGAGTGTGGCCATTGCTGTCATTTAAAAAATTTATTTATTTTCAGCTGGCCATGCTGTGATATATTTTAACCAAGTAATAATCTTTTTAAAAATGTGGTTTGTGTTTTTTGCCTTTCAGTCTCTCTGAGACCCATAGCAGTATGTAGTGCTTTTAGTAAAACAGTATGTTGAGCTTTTGTAACATTCTAATTTCCCATACCTGCACACTCACTATCAGTATCTGGATACTATGCTGACTTTCTCAGCTGATGATGTGATAGGATGGAGTGATCTATAATATCTACCCCCCTCTAAGATGGACACAATTGTGTTTAGGTAGCTTTTTTCCTAAGGGAAAGAACACTAGTCCTGAAAGTAGCCAAAGTAACTTGGATTACAGCTCTGTCACTTAAAGGAATATTTCTAAACTTAGAATATACCTTAAGTTTCCTTATCTACCAATTGGGAATAATACTTATCTGATGAAATTGCTGTGAAATTAAATTTGTTAATGTATTTGAAAATACTTTCTTTCTCTATACTTCAAAAGTACTGCTGCTGTTGTTTTACTGTATCTGTTTACAGTATATTTTCGTTATCTAATTGGAATATTATATGCTTCCATCATCACAGTTAGTGAGGAACTCTGGCCTTTGGAAGCAGAGGGGAAGAAAATGGTGTTTATAAACAATGATTGCTTGATATTCCTCTTCTTGGCATATCCCATAGTCATCATAGTCATCATTACAATGAGAACCTTGCTCATGCTTCCTGGCTCATCAAAGTCCAGTGGCAACAAAGTTTTCCAAAACATATTCCTTCTCTGAATGAATCCCTGCTGCTTGCCAAATTTTACCCAATGATTCTGTTTTGTTTCTATCAATGTGGAATTTGATTTTATGATAGATTGCATGGCTCTAGACATTTTGGAAAATGTGTTCCATTTCTTAGGGCTGCTTTGATGTGGTGTAGAATTGACCGGAGACGCTACAAGCCCTCCTCGTCTGTCCTCTGTGCTATTCAGAGTTTGAACTCTGCTTGTTTTAAAGGACTGCCCTCTGAGCCCTTGCCTATTCACCCAAGACACATTAAGTAAATTTGGGGCACATGCCAATCCTCTGGCCTGAGATCGGCATGTGTAGCCATGCTGTCAGGTGCTAGACTTGCTGACACTTTGGAAATTTCTTTGGCATTGCACAATTGGGCTTGGGGATGGGGATTCAGCAAGTGTTCATGGAGGACCTAGTGTGTGCCAGGGGGAGGGCACTGACTGAGAATTTTCACCTGCCATAAGGCCTTCACTCACATGTTTTTAATGAGGACGTTCTAGGAGCATGAATAATAAATCAGTTTGGTGGGAAAGTAACTTTGTGTTCAAAATGAAAAAAGCATGAAAATGTTAATGACATTCACTTGATCATGAATAATTATGGCTACAAATTATATCTAGTAAGTGCCAAGGGAAAGCAAGGTGATCAAAATATCAGCCTCTTGGGATTATGTTTAGGAAAATAATATTATCTTCTCCGTAGTGGAAGATGAAAATCTTTCTGGAGGAAGCGCTAGTGTTTATCAATTGCCATTTTTCTTTGAGGTTCTGGAGCAAAGTTCTTCATCCAACAAAAAAGAACTATTGACAAACGGAAATAAGCTTGAATGTATATAGCTCAGATATTTAGGTCCTGTAAACACATTTCCAAATACATTTTCCAAACACGTCCTTCTTGCTTGAAAAGAGTGAAGGACAGTTCTAATTACCATTTGGAAAATGGTAAAGTTTGTTTGTTCTTCACAATACAGTTAACTTCAGAGCTTCATGTTACAACTATTGATTCTTCCTGAGCAAAGAGGGGAGGACACCAAAATGTACCATGGCCTCCTTAGCTTGGAGGATCAGTGGATGTTAAAGGTGGGAAGTGGAAACCTCCAGCCTCTGCCCCTGCAGGAATCCTTCTTCGATACCCCTGACAGATGTGGTCCTTCAGCCTCTTTCTGTAAAATTCCTTGTGAGGAGGAGCTCTCTAGCACCTGGGGGAAGCTCGTTGCATTATCACATGTTCTCACTGTTCAAAGGTTTCTGTGTCCATCCAACTCGCTGGTCCTCATTCTGCCATTGGTGAGAACAAGAACATTTCTTCCCTCTGTCTTGTACATGATAGATTTTCAGATACATAAGACAATCATAGCACTTGCCCCCTAGTCTTTTTCTTTCTAGATAAGCACCCCCATTCCTCCTGCTGCACTTGGGATGACTTGGTTTATATTCAGGGCAACCTGGTTACATTCCTCTGAATAACATCAGTGGAAAAAATATGTCCCTTTTTATGTGTGGGTATCCAGAATTATATGTTGTCTGATAGATGCAAATAATAGTGGGGCAGTTCTTTTCCATCATTCTTTCTCATCAGGTGTCAAATTATGTTAGCAGTTAAGGGTTTGCCTAGTGGACTCTAGTTGAAATGGGTTTGAATCTTGCCACTGTAACTGTGGCTTACCAGAGATGTGACCCTGTGCATGTTACTTAACCACTATGAGACTCGGTTTTCTTTCTTAGGTGGGAATGAAGATTCCTACCTTCATAAAGCTATTGTGAGGGACTGAGAGAATGTTTGTAAGGTGCTTATTAGCATGATGCTTGGCAAGTAGTAAGCATGTGATACACGGCAGCTTCTGTCCTAGTGATTATTAGTGCTAATCTGCCACTACTATGAGTATTACTACTACCGTCACTGTGAGTAGTCGCATCAGTAGCTGCAGCATAACAGGAAGAGCAGCATCTCATTGATGGTTCCTGTTAAGCTTGTAGTGAAATAAAACTTTCATTTTTTTCCCCATGTGTGTCGATCTCAGGCCAGATCTCCTCAAATATTGTTTCTGTGCAGCTATTGTTTTATGTGGCTATTTTTAAAAGGCAGGTATTTTTTTTAAAAAGTAATTAAAAAAAAAACTATTTTGAGTTTTCTCTGTTTTGTAGTTGCATTTTGAAAGTTAATGCAAAGCCTATCTGTTTTCTCCATCAGATTTTATTTTGTTTATGGGTTTCAACCTTGAGTGACAGCTTAGAGAAATCATTGCGATTATCATTGATGGTAGTAGCTTTCCCTCACAGCCTATTATAACCAACAGATTGGCTGTGTTTTTAAGTCACTCATACAGTGTGACTGGGACAGAGCCCAGGCCAGAGCCCTGTAGCGCTGGAGTCCACCCATGTTTACTGTGTGCTTACTGTGTCATGGCTACATTTGCTCTTGGGGATACTGGGAGGCATACAAGAGGCCCTGCTGTTAAGAAGCTTTCAGCCCTTGGGGAGAGGTTGGGAGCTGATCATTTTATTAAAGAGACACTGTGGATAGATTGAGGGGGAGCCTCGGTGAATTCTGTTCTCTGCCAGCCAAAACTGTGACGGCTTCTCTGAGGAGGTGCCCTTAGGAAGGAGGGCAGCAATTGGTGAGGTCACCATGCTAGGTCCATGGAATCCAAAGATAAGGAAGATGGGTCCAGCCTTTTGAGGAATGCACGGTAAGTAGAGAAGGGTTTCTTCTTTCTCTCCTCACTGCTTTCAGTTTCTTAAGTAAATTCCCTGCCATCAGTCCCTGGAGCCACAGCTACCCTCTGCTGGCCCTTCAATGCTGAAGCGTGCTGCTCAAAGTAGAAGTAAAGGCAGCGAGAGGGGTGTGTGTGTGTGTGCACACGTGTGATCTTGTTTCTTCTTGTTTTTCTGCAGTGTAGTTTTTCCCTCTTACAGGAGCATTAGAGCTGTTGAAAGGCTTTCTGTTAGCTAACCAGCTAATGGCTTGGGAGAGTGACCTGTGCGTTGTCTTCCTTACTTTGGAATGCTCAGTACAAGAGCTTTTTTTTTTTTTTTTTTTTTTTTTTTTTTTTTTTTTTTTTT
>NW_007727064.1:246517-249052 GCF_000696425.1 Galeopterus variegatus
GGTCTGTATGTGGGATCTGAACCCTCGGGCGGGATCCCAAGCGGCGCATCTATCCAGTGCGCCACCGGGCCGGCCCAGTACAAGAGCTTTTATTTGCCTTTGTTTTCACAGCATTTGATACTCCGGTAATGGAGAGCTGTATGCTCTAAGTCTGGGATGGCAGAAGGTCAGCATAATGGGTTGGGGTTATAACAGAAACGTTCAATGAAAACAGCAAAGAGTTTGCTTATATGGTTATTTGTCATTCTCGGTAAAGTTCTTTCTGCTGCACTGAATAACAGAACCATGGTTAAGTGATGAGCGAGAGCTCAGTAGCTTTAAAACATTGTGGGGCCTTGGGTGAGTCATTTCCCCCGTGCCGAATTTAGTGCTTCATCCGTAAGTTGTGCTAAAGATGGAACAAGCCACTCCTAAGGGACAGTAAATCTGGGCGACTGCCCTAGGGGCTGCTGCTGGTATGGAAAGTGGGTAGTGGTGGAAGAAGCCGCAGCTGACAGTGACACGGTTAGGAGGACGTTTTTAGAATGATTCTGACCTAGGTCCTCATCCCAGCTCTGCCACATGGTGGCCTCGGGGCAAGGGGGTGAAATATTTTGATTCTGTTTCTTCATCTATAAAATGGGGGTAACAATAAAATTCAACAACATCACCTGTTCTGAAGATTAAAAAGATTAAAGCACTTAGCACTGCACCTGCTACATAGAAAGCGCTCCGTAAATGAGAGCTCATTGTAATTTCCAAGCTCCTCTCAATCGGAACATTTCCTTTTTGAAAATTCTTTCCCCTTCAGCACTACCTCTTGTTTAATAGACCAGATTATGTTCTTTTTTATTTGTTTAACAGCATTATTGAGTACTTGCTCTGTGCTCGTGGCAGACAGACATCACACAGTCCTTGCCTACAGAGAGTTTGAATTTCAGAATTCCTAATTGTGGTTTCTTATTATTTCCATGGTAATAGGCAGTTTTGCTCCCCTGATGCTTAGGAAACCAGAACCAAAGCCTAAGTTTTTGGCTTCCTTTCAAAGGTTGCTTATTTCTTCCCTGCACTCTCTTTATCTGGAAAGGGCCGTGGGGAACGGGGCTGGGCCTTGCAGAGCCTCTCTCTTGGCTCTCTTTGTTGCATCCACAGCCGACAGACCAAGTCTGAGCAGCTCTTGGGCAGAGGAGGGGTACTCTGTGAATTCTATGTGGAATTTGGATTCCATTTGGGGTTGATTGCTTGAGGTTCTCCTCTCTGGTCTTGGTGTGGTTTGACAACCAGAAGCATAGGCACTGCATCAAGGGCTGGACCCTCCACACCAGGCATGGTGTGTCTTCCACCTCTGTGGGTCTTCCTTCCAGCTTCTTCATCCTCAGGGGCCTCCCCGGACGGGTTGTTTTTTCTTCATCCTCAGGGGCCTCCCTGGACAGGTTGTTTTTTCTTTCCTCCAACACTCCCGCAGTATCTCAGCCCGTAATTTCTGTTTAGCATTTTCAGCTAAGGCTCTATCTCACCACTCTTGGCAGTCAGCATAGATTAACATATGTGTATATTGCAACCCACAGAATAATTTTCTTCTTTACAGTATTTCACATAAAGGAGTCTGTGTTCCTAAACAATTTTCCATAGCACTCCTAAACCAAAGGTGGAATCATTACCAATCACGTGGGAAGGAAAAGAGTGGACTCCTTCAACTTGAAGGTGGTCCCCTAATCCTTTCTCCACCATAACTTTATAGATTATTAGTGTAAAGTATGTTTTGGGTTAAACAAAGAGATGTGCCTCAGACCCTGCATCCTTGTGTAGTAGTCCTGACTTTCCCCCATGCTGCCTAGTGCTTTTGTGCGGAGTGAAACCAAAATGCTTATGCTTTAGCATTATTTACAATAGCCAAGAGTTGGAACCAGCCTAAATGCCCGTCATCAGATGAGTGGATAAGGAAAGTGTAGTATATCTACACAATAGAATACTACTCTGTTATAAAAAAAATGAAATACTACGATTTGCAGCAACGTGGATGGACTTAGAGAAAATTATATTAAGTGAAATAAGCCAGGCACAGAAAGAAAAATACCTCTCTTTCTCACTTATTTGTAGGAGCTAATAAAAATAAATAAATAAATATCCAAACAAATGTAGGTACTGGGGGGGAAGAAGACACAACAATCACAAGAATTCCTTGAACTTGTTAAGACAAGTTTTATTTGTAGGAGCTAATAAAAATAAATAAATAAATATCCAAACAAATGGAGGTACTGGGGGGGAAGAAGACACAACAATCACAAGAATTCCTTGAACTTGTTAAGACAAGTGAACAGATATGATGTTGATGGGGGAGGGAGGGGAAAAGGAGGAACTAGTGAAGGAACACAAAAATCAACTACATTGTATATTGATAAATTAAAAAATATATATATTAAATTTTAAAAAAAGAGAAGAAAAAGGCTAGAGGGGGGAAAAAAAGGCTAGACTAGAGGGATAGAAAGACCATTTCCTCTGAGAAATGATTAAATGATTAAAAAAAAAAATCAACAAATAAAAAAAAAAAAAAAA
>NW_007727064.1:249271-250454 GCF_000696425.1 Galeopterus variegatus
CAACAATCACAAGAATTCCTTGAACTTGTTAAGACAAGTGAACAGATATGATGTTGATGGGGGAGGGAGGGGAAAAGGAGGAACTGGTGAAGGAACACAAAAATCAACTACATTGTATATTGATAAATTAAAAAATATATATATTAAATTTTAAAAAAAGAGAAGAAAAAGGCTAGAGTGGGGAAAAAAAGGCTAGACTAGAGGGATAGAAAGACCATTTCCTCTGAGAAATGATTAAATGATTAAATAAATAAATCAACAAGTAAAAAAAAAAAAAAAAGCTTATACTTTGCATTTGATGGGTTGTTTCCCCCAAAGAGCTTTACGTGCTTTCTCTCTCTCTCAATTTCTCATATCCTCAAAAATATTACTGATTATGGAAAAGGAGGCATGTGGTCTCGGACTCATTTCTTATAATTCATGAATTCGTGGAGCAAGGAGAGGTTTTGACTTTGCCCCGGATATTTGAACTTGATTGGCGTCAGGATTAAATTTCAGATCTTGTGATCACCAGACGTGTCAGTGTTTACTGGACTACAGATGTTATTTTATAAATACAAAACATGACAGGCTACTTACTTCCTTGTAGTAATATTTTATCACAAACTGTATGTTAAATCAGGAATTTCAAGAAGTGTTATGTATATAAAAGAGAATTTAAGCGATGTGAATCACTGTGTCATGTGGTGGCTTCTTCCAGAAGCAAGGGGGAGGCAATGAATTATGTGTACGGTTTTAGATATCTCAAGATTTTAAATGAGTTTCTTGCTTTTCTTACCTTTCTAATCTCTTATTTCCATTAAATTGTTCTTAAAAATTATTGATTTGGCAAGTTAGTTTTTGTACCTGACATCTGACTTGTTAATGAATTGTAAAGTAGTATAGTCTTATTTTCCATTCTTATAGCTTAGCTTTAGTGACATCTCTTTGCTATAGTGTGACTCATTTGTTCTTTCCCTCAGGGCCTGGAAATAAAACCATGTTATCAAGAAGAGAAAAATTATCTTTTTTTTTAAAACCAGGTTATGCTGTGATTTTTTTAAAATGTGGATATGTGGACACATTTATAATATAGTTTTATGCATATCCATACATGTAATTTTTATGTAAGTGTGTACTTTTTTCTTTTTTTTTTTTTTTTCGTGACCGGCAACGGATCGCAACCCTCAGTGTCGCGCCCGTA
>NW_007727064.1:251373-257881 GCF_000696425.1 Galeopterus variegatus
GGGTTGCGATCCGTTGCCGGACACGGAAAAAAGACAAAAAAAAAAAAAAGAAAAGAAAAAATAAAATTTATTGGCAATCTGCTGAACACCAGATTCATGTGCTGGATTCTGTTAATCTGACAGATCTGATCCCCTTCCCTCATGGAGCTTGCAGGTGTTAAGCAAGCAAGCAAACCATATAAGTATATATAAATGCATATATATTTAATTATATGTAAGGAGGAAGTATAGCATGATGGTTGAAAGCATGAAGTTTTGGAGTTGGAGTAGGTTTAAGTCCTAGCTCAGCTACCTACTAGGTGCATAACCTGGGACAAGTTGCTTAATCTCCCACTCAGCTTCCTCACCTGTAAGTGGGGAAATAGTAGTATCACATATGAGGTTATTGAGAGCTTTCAATGAGATACTCCAGGGAAAATGTTTAGTGCAGAGGCTAGCATGTAGTAAACACTCGATAAATGTTAATTGTGATTACTGTGTTTTATGTGTAATGAAAAATTTAAATGAAATGGGCAAGCAAGCTATGAAATTGCACCCTGAAGTCTAATCTATGCAAGACATTTATTCTGTACGTTTTCAGGGATGTGAAAAAGAGATAAGCCATCTGGTAGCATGCAGTTATAAATAACCCTTCTTTCCGTGGACAGTCTCCATTTTACACTCAGTAAAGGAAGTAAACACTGCATCTAATCAAGCGGCACAACATACAGAATTGGGCATTTAGCACTTACCCACTTTCAAAATGTCCAAATAAAATCATGGAAGTCTTCAAGTAGTTCTTTGAAAATAATGTTTAACTAAAAATGCCATTTGGTATAAGCTAATTGCTCTATTCTCTTGTAACTTGCTAATGAATTGCCACTGAAGAACACAGAAAATTGTAGGTATAAGAGAATGTGATAAATCCTTAGTAAGACTAAAATGTGTTTATTTTTCTCACTTCAAGTGATGCTTAGAGCCATATCTGGCCTTGCACACAGGACTGGATAGTTTTACAGTGTTATTCTGAGAAATAGGAGTGATTGAGTCTGGAGCAAATCTTTCAACAAATGTAATCTGTACCCTGTGATGCTGGGTGGTTTGGTTTCAGTTGACCTAGAAGTTACCTTTGTTTAGGATGATGCTACTATATACCTTGCATTGTTTAAGAGGAAACAAACCAATTTCTCTGTAGTTCAGAGCTAATCAATCTGGGATTGGATAGACCATGAATTTTTTGTTGTTGTTGAACATTATTAGCATATTAAGCTTTCTGAAATTAGAGAACCAGCTGCATTGAGACAAATTCCTTGTAGCAGTAAACCACTATTAGTAGGTGATGAGAATGTGTTCCATGTTTTCTCTTACTAGTTTCTTCTTCTGTATTTATGTTGACTGGTTTTCAGCATCTAGAGGCTTCATAGCTTTGTGCTGAAAAACTACCATTTATTTTTCACAGTGATTATAATCCATGCCTCTTAAACAGATCACATGTATCTGCTGTTGTATAGGCCAAAGCCTTAACCATTTTCCTGGTGGCCTGTTCTTTCTCCTCTCTCTCCTTCCTGCCTGGCAGTTGAGGAGAGTGACTGTCAAAGTTGAATCCCTTCAGTGAGGCACCTGAAAGAAGATTGAAGTTGTCTCGGCAAGAATCCCTGGAAAATTCCCTGGAGGAAGTGAAACAATTTGGGATGGAGAAGCTCCAAGGTGGAAGGATCTGGGGATGTTGAATGGTGGTGAAGGAAGGACCTCACTAGGTCTCTAGAACATCACTTGCTATTTGCAAATGAAGAAACTCAGGCCAAGAGTGAAGGGACATAGACTAGACTAGATGCTAGTTCTCCCTACTCCCTGGCATGTGTGGTGGCTTCCCTGGTGATGCTTCCTGCCTGGGCTCATCCTGTGGGGTCCCTGCAGTTTTTTCGTGGACACTTGCAGCTCTCTTAAGACCAAGAATTTTTATTTTGTGCTTTTATAGTGATGAATTATAGAGGGGCCTCTCCCATCTCTCTCTCCTTTTTAACCTCCTCCCCCTTTGCTGAACCTCCACTCTCTGGCCAAGAGTCATCACACAGAAACCTATGTGCAGGATGGTCATCCACTGATTCAGCAAATAGTTATAGACATCTACAGTCTTGGACACTGTTGAAGGCTCTAGTGATAAAGTAGTGAACAGAACAAAGTCCATACTGTCAAGACGCCTTCCTTCTAGTGGGAGAAATAAATTTATAATTTGTCATGAGGTGTAAGTGCTAGTGTATTTAGTTTTTACTGACACCACTTCTGACACCAAATGTGTGGTTTTTTTCCTGACACTTAATACATGTTTATTTTTCTACACCAATTCTGCAACACCAGCTGGGTGTCCAATAGTTCAATTCTACTGTAACTCCTAGAGTTAGTGCAGACTCCACAGGTGAAGGGCTCAGTCCTACAAGACTGCCCCCACTTCAGACGCCAGATGCACATGGGCTGCCCAGACCACCCACATGGTTGCCCATCTAACTGCACATTCAGGGGTTCCCATGACACCCCTATTCAGGTTTGATAACTTGCTAGAACAACTCACGGAACTCAGGAAAGCATTTTCTTATGACTATCACTTTGTTGTAAAGGATACAATTTAGGAAGAGCCGAATGGAAAAGACCCATTGGGCAAGGTGCGGGGCGTGCAGAGCTTGTGTGACCTCTCCTGGTGCACCACCGTCCCAGCATGTGCATGTGTTCACCTGGATGCTCTCTGTTCCTTAGGGGGTTTTATGGAGGTTTCATTAAGTAAGCATGATTTATTAACTCACAGGCCATTGGTGATTGAACTCAGTGTCCAGTCAGGGGTGGGTCTGAGGGTTCCAACCCTCCAATCCCGGCTCGGTCTTTATGGTGTCCGGCTCCCATCCTGATAACTTCAGCCTCTCCTCTTCCCACTCCCCCTGCTGAGCATGAGTCATCTCATTAGTGTGCACAAGAAAGCATGTCATGTATGTACACAGAAACACTTTCTGCCTATGTGATGTTAGGGTTCATTGAGAGTTTATGGTACCTATAGTTTATTTTGTAATAAAAGGAAAATATTGAATTCGTTACTTATCACTTTATTACTGGGACATAAGTTTTCCTTGGAGGCTTTTAAAAATCATTCCAGTAATGCATAGGGAAGATAGAACTTTACAAAGCAGTTCTGTGAAATAGAACAGTTGCTTCTATGTTATGAGGTTGAGAGACAACAAAAACCCACTGGGGTTTGAGCCAGTGAAACCACTAAAAGCGTCTGCGGTGTTGATCTAAGTATAGATGTCTAAGTGGTAGGTGTTGCTACTTTAAATGTATATTTATTTGTAAGTGAAATATGCAGATGCCATATGCTGAGAGAAGTACACCTAACGAGGGACAAATTTTGGCTCCATCAAAAAGCTAATCGTTTTTTTTTTCTTTCTAACAAAGATCAACTTTTGACGTACATTTGTGCTTGGGCTTTACCCATTTTCTTGAAAGAAACTTGTGAAATACACAAAGGTTTGTGCATCTCAAACTGGAATAGTTGAATGATTTATTTAAAAAATATGACCATAGGAGTGAGCTCAGAAGGGGCGCATGGCTGAGTGGCTGAGCATGAGTCTGGAACCAGACGTCCTGGGCTGGAACCTGGCTCCTCCGCTCACTGGCTGAGTGACCTTGGGCAGGCTGTTTCACTCTTCTCTTCCTTAGTTCTCCATTTGTAAAATGAGACTAATAATTGGGTTTCCAAACATTCTTGGTTTATGCCCATGCCTGGTACAGTTGTTAAAAGTGTCCCCTTTCAATCCCCCAAATATCTTTATTTGGACAATAAATTACATAGCTTGCTTACCTATAATAGAGCCTAATAAAAATGTTGTTTGGAAGATTAAAAATTAACTATCCAGTTATAATATGTCCGATTCAAATCGGTGGTGGTAAGTAACAAGAGGAGCCAGGCAAAGGGTCCGAAGCAAGCTTTAGTGGAAGCGCTCTCGGGCGAGGTTCCATGGCCCCCGCAAGGTAGTGAGGCGGGGGAATTTGCACCCAGGGTGGATACAAGCAGGTATTTATAGGGGAGGGCTGTTGGTGGGTTTTTTGCACATATATGGTAAGGAATGGAGCAGGGTTCAGTTTCCAGTTCTGCCTTCGGGGAGGGAGGGGGGTGGAGTTCACAAGATGGAGGGGAGGGGTGGAGTTAACAAGATGGAGGCTCCTTCACTACTTTGTTGCCGCTTTTCACTCCTCCTGATCCTGCTGGCCCAACATAATATGTGCTCAGTAAATATTAGCTGCTAAAATTTATTTATTTACATGTTACTTATTGTACAATTAGAATTGGTGTTTTTTTTTTTTGTTTGTTTGTTTGTTTTTCCTTTTTTGTCTTTTTTCGTGACCGGCAACGGATCGCAACCCTCAGTGTCGTGCCCGTTCCGGACCGGGACCGGCAACGGGATCGCAACCCTCGGTGTCGCTCCCGCGCCTCGCTCAGCCAGTGAGCGGCCGGTCCGCATGTGGGATCCGAACCCTCGGCGGGAGCGCCGCCGCACTCCCAAGCGGCGCACTGCAGCAGTGCGCCACTGGGCCGGCCCAGAATCGGTGTTTTAAATACCCAGCTATATGCATTACCCCAGAAGCGAGAACTGTTACCATAGACATTGGGCTATGAGAGTAATGTATTTCATTGGAAAATGGAGAGCCACTGGGATGAGAGCAAGTTTAATACAGTTTTAAAAATTCTTTCTTTCTAATCAACCATGGGTGAAACAAGTAGGGTGGAGGAAATGACTGATTTCATTCATTTCACTAACAGGGTAAGCACCACGATGGGGCATACTGCTTGTACGGAGAAAATACTGAGGGGGTTGTTAATTTGGTCTCTGGGTTTAATGTGCTCTTCTCTCCAATTTGATCTCTAGTTTTCTTTCTTTGACCTTTCCTTGTGCAATGGCTCAAGCTAATTGCAGTCCCTTCTTTTTTGGTCCGTGTCCTAGGGGATAAGTAAAATTATAATAATTCAAAAAGCTTTATTTGGTAGTGGTTCCATCTGCCCACTCTTAAAATCCCTTGTCATGTTTGACATTGGCTAAGAAAAGGGAATTATTGGGATTTTTGACTTTGTTTTTCACATATGTAGCTTGGGTAGATCTAAACCTAAAAGATAGTTGATCTGATTAGGCACTGAGGTGGGAGAAGCCTGAAGGTGCCATAGTGTGATGGACTTTGACTCCTGGCTCTGTCACTTGCTAGCTGTGTGACCTTGGGCACGCCATTTATTTCATCTCTGAGCTTCAATATTCCCATCCTTAAAATGGGAATAATGATACTTCCTGCTTTCCAGAGTTACTGTGAAAATCAAATGAGATGGTTAGGGTTGGTATGCTGTCAGGAAATGTAAGGTATGATAATTATCAGAGGCCTCTGTCATTTTAAATTCTGGGATGCTTGAAAGCAGAGAGTTTCTTTCTTAAAAGATAGTGAGATGATTGAAAATAAACTGCTTTTAGGAGGCATATGAGCAGAGGCTGTGTCTCTGATGATAAAAATACTTTTGATGATGTGGGTTTTACACAGGAGAAGCTAGTGTTCTTTATCACAGAGCAAAATACACACCTGCCCAGGAGCCAGAGACACCAAAGGAGGGCCCAGGGGAAGGTAGAAGCAGCCACAGGCCTGCCTGGTACCCTTGTATCAATTTTCTGAGCATAAAAACACTGTAGCTACTGCTTCTCTTCTGTCTTCTAGATCAGTAAATGTCTCCTGTAGCTTGCCCTAACTGGAAACATAAAGAGAAGAGAATTCTGGGAGATGAAGTTCAGTCTAGCTAAGGTGACACATTACAAAAATTGCACATTAATAATTATCCAATATAGTTTAACCTAACACTTTGGATTATTTTTAAACAAATCTCAAATGCACTTTTCTCCTTAAAAACTTCAGTATGTATCTGTAAAAGATAAGACTTTTTTTAAAAAAAGAAAAACATAACTATAATGGTATTATCAAATCTCGAAAGAAATTAACAATAATTCCTTAATATTATCAAATACCCAGTCAGAATTCAAAATTTTTAAAATTATCTCATTAATGTTTTTCTCTAATTGGCATCGTTGAGAATCAGGATTCTAACAAGTTCCATACTTATGGGGATCCTGATTAGATTTGGTTGTGTCCTTGTTTTGGTAACTGCAGTATGAAGAGGTCAGGTGATTCCTTAATACAGAAAATAAGTACAGCACTGGAAATCCACCAGAGGCAGACCAAGTTGAGAAGTGTTTACTCTTAAGAAACTTCTACAGGGCCGGCCCGGTGGCACACTGCTACAGTGCGCCACTTGGGAGCGCGGCGGCGCTCCCGCTGAGGGTTCGGATCCCACATACAGACTGGTTCCCGCTCACTGGCTGAGCGAGGTGCGGGCGCAGCACCGAGGGTTGTGATCCCGTTGCCGGTCCCGGTCCGGTACGGGCGCGACACTGAGGGTTGCGATCCGTTGCCGGACACGAAAAAAGACAAAAAAGGAAGAAAAAAAAAAAAT
>NW_007727064.1:258314-285497 GCF_000696425.1 Galeopterus variegatus
AAAAAAAAAAAAGGTATCTTTGCCAGTTCAGGACTGGTGGTAAAAAACCTTACAGCCAAAAGTGATAATCTTTTTTTTTTTGTCCTTTTTGAGACCAGCCGCACCGCGCTCAGCTAGTGAGCGCTGTGAGCGCACCGGTCATCCCTATAAAGGATCTGAACCCGCAGCGGGAAGCTGCTGCGCTCCCAGCGCCGCACCCTCCTGAGTGCGCCACGGGCTCGGCCCAAAGGTGATAATCTTGATTCAGGGCAGAGACTAGAGGTGCTGAAAACCTATGGTTTTGTCAGCTAAAAGAGTAGATTTACATCAGAATATTTTGGGAAATCCTGCAGTATTACTAACCCAACTTAGCGGTTCTGGTTTGGAGTGGGTGGTGGACCAGTCAGAAATTTTATAGGGGGATCATGGAAGTGAGAAAGACATTAAAGGGGTGAAATAAGCTTTCCCAGGCTGTTTGATAAACTAAATGCAAATGGGGAAGACCCAAGAGAGCCCAGCAAACAGTGAAAATGAGGGAGACTTGAGACCAACTGCCACTTTGAATACTGTTCCTCAATCCATGTCTTTGTTGGCAAAGGGTAAAAGCCTTATGAACTCAAGGTGTATGAGCATAATCTTTGTTTAAATCATTGGGTGACCATTAAAATATGCAACACAGATATGACCTCAAGGGAGCCAGGCTAGAAAATAAAAGTAAAAAATCTGAGCAGAGACATTAGTGGGTGAAGACTCATGGGGAAATAGATTCTATAGTTTGTATTTAGATAAGTTAGCAAAACAAAATAAAAACTTTCAGAAAAATAAAACAATCCAGAACTACTATTGTATGCACGTGCCCCCCCCCCACATATTTTTATATATATATATAATCTTAAGTGTGCAGTTTTGGTCTAGAATGTAGTAAACATGCAGACTAACAGGAAAGTGTGACCCATAACATGGAAAAAATCATTTAAAAAGAAAGTGACTTAGAGTAGGCCCAGATGTTGGATTTAACAAAGACTTAAAAGCAGCTAAGATAATTATATTTAAAGAACTGTAGGTTATGGGCAGAGGGTCTGATCCCTGCTGCATGCCTCAGGACCCCTGGTGGGCCCTGTGGCACTGGTGGTGTGCCTGCTTGTGGGTAGAGGGTCTAGTCCCTGATAATCAGGCACACTGCCAGCACCACAGGGCCTGCCCGGGGTCCTGAGGGCTGGAGATAGGGACCAGACCCTCTGCCCACAACTAGGCACACCACCAGCATCATGGGGCCCGCCTGGGGTCCTGAGGCATGGAGACGGGGACTATTCCCTCCACCCACAACCAGGGACACTGCCAACGCCATGGGGCCCACCCGGGGTCCTGAGGTATGGAGTGAGAACCACCAACAACTAGGTAAAGATCATGCCAAAAACATCACCTCCATGTTGGTGGCCCCACACAGCCACCACAATAACCATGGCTGTCATGAAAGTAGCTAGATACCACAACCACCGTGCAGATGGTCTGCCATGCACTGGAGTGCATTGACACAGGGAGAGTCACCAGCAGAGACCAAAGAAAAGAAGAGGATGTCTCTCCCCACAAAGCCCATTCCCCGAGACAGAAGAAGCATCTGCTGTACAATAATATTGGGGGACCTGAACATACCTTTCAGCATTGAACAGATCATCTAGGCAACAAATCAATAGAATAACTATTACTCTTTCAGAAGGAGAGAAGAAATCTAGGGTTTTCAGAGGTGGGAGGGGGGAGGGAGAAAGGGATAGGGAGAGATTGGACAAAGGGCATAAACAATAAGTATGATTTGTAACAATATATATGCAAGTAATATTGATTTGATCAACGTATGTTAATGTTGAATCCCCAAAATATGTATAGTCAATTATGATTCAATTAAAAAAAAAACTGCAGGAAAATATATTTGAAGAATTAGAACAAAATATACAGCACGTGAGTGAAAAACAGAATCATAACAGACAAATGGAAATAATAAAAAAAAAGAATTAAGTGGAATTTCTAGAATTGAAAAGTATATCCATTGAAATGAAAAATTCCCTAGATGAACTTGGTAGATTAGAAATGGTAAAAGAAAGAATCAGTGAACCTGATGGTAGATCAGGAGAAATTATCCAAACCAAAGAGTAGAGAAAGAAAACTTGGAGAATTAACGGAGTCCCATGTGACAGCATCACATGTTTCAACATAATTCCAACACAGGCCTAATGGGAGTCCCAGATGGACAGGAGAGAGAGGAACAAAAAAATTGAAGAAATAATCTGAAAACTTCCTAAATTTGATGAAAGTTATCTACAGATCCAAGAAGCTCAATGAACCTCAATTAGGATAAATGCAAAAAGAAACACCTACAAAATCATAGTCACACTATTGAAAGAGAATGAAAATCTTTAATGTAACAAGTTAAAAACAGCTACACTAGTAGACAGTAACTACTCTACTTCATCTAAATTCTACAGAAAAAATTGTATCCTGCAAAGTCTGAACTTCAGGGAGCCTAGCCTTGTACCTTCATGAGACAATACTGAGGTATCAGAAAAGGCCAAACAGAGAACCAGCTCTTTCATCATTGCCCAGCAGTAATGAGGTCACCCCCATCTCAGTGGAAACCACCTGGGGAGCCAAAATTCCCACCCCCTCTAGCAGTAATGAGTCCTTCCTTAATTGTCAATGGAGCCCGAGTGGGGAGCCTGAACTTCTCCTTCCACCTGGTGTTAACAAGATGTCATCCCTCCCTTCCCATTCCAGTGTGGTATCAGAGAAAGCCATCTGAAACTGGATGTTTAAATAAGATTCAGAGTCTTGTGTGGCACAATAAGATCGTGTTCAGGTTTGAATTGAAAAGTCATTTGTTGGGGCCGGCCTGTGGCTCACTCGGGAGAGTGCGGTGCTAATAACACCAAGGCCCCGGGTTCGGATCCCATATAGGGATGGCCGGTTCACTCACTGGCTGAGTGTGGTGCTGACAACACCAAGTCAAGGGTTAAGATCCCCTTACTGGTCATCTTTTAAAAAAAAAAAAGAAAAGTCACTTGTACTGAGATCCAGAAAGATATTGAAGTAAACGAAAAGAGGCAACAAATGCCAACACTGAGATGACAGAGACGTTAGAATTATCTGTCAAAGATTTTAAAGCAGCCATGGTAAAAACATTTCACTGAGCAATTATGAACAAGCTTGAAACAAATGAAAAAATATTAAGCTTCAGCAAAGAAATAGAAAGTCTCAGCAAAGAAACAGAAATATAAAGAAGAACCAAATGCAAATTTTAGAACTGAAAATAGAAAAACCAAACTAAAAGGCTCAGTGTCTGGGCTCAACAGCAGAACGGACAGAACAGAGGGAGAAGAATCTGAACTGGAACCTAGAATAAGAGAAATTAGTCTGAACAACAGAGAAAAAGTAGAAAAACAAATGAACAGAACCACAGAGACCTATGTATATCAAAAGACCTAACATTTGTGTCATGGGGGTCCCAGAAGAGTGGAGAAAAAGGGCAGGTCTGAAAGTACTAAAAGAAATGATAGCTAAAAACTTCCCAAATTTGGCAAGAGCCTTAAACCTACAGATTCAAGAGTCTAAGTCAACCCCAGACAGTATAATTCCAAAGAAATCCACACCAAAGAAACCCCAAAGAAAGACACATCATAAGTAAGCTTCTGAAAACTAGAGACAGAATTCTTAAAAGCAGTCAGAGAAAAGTGACATCTTACCCATAGGGAAAACAACAATTTTATTTTCAGTGGATTTCCTATCAGAGACCACAAAGGCCAGAGGGAACAGCACAATATCTTTTAAGTGCTGAGAGAAAAGAACTGTCAACCCAGAATCCTTTATCCAGTTAAATATCTTTTAGGAATAAGGGGAAATCGAGACATCCTCAGGTGAAGGAAACCAAGAGAATTTGCTAGCAAACATCAGAATAAAAGAATATAGTAAGCAGAAATGTGGGTATATCGATAGGCTTTTCTTCTCTCAAGTTTTCTAAATTTTATTCGACCATTGAAGCAGAAATTATAATCCTGTCTGATGTTCTAATATATTTAGAGGAAATATTTAGTGTAATTATAAATAGGCAACCAAAGGGAGGTAAGTTTTTTATTCTTTACTGGAACTGGTAAAATGACACTAGTAGACAGTGATCAGTTTATACACATAACATACACACACATACATAAACACACACACACTCCTAGAGCAACCCCTGAAAAACTGTACAAAGAGATGCACTCAAAAGCATTATAGATAAATAAAATTGGAATTCTTAAAAAAAAAAATTGGGTAACCACAGAAAGGCAGGAAAAAGAAACAAGAAACCAAAAACAGAATAGACAGAAAACAAAAAATAAAATGACAGATTTCAGTTTTAACGTATTGATAGTTATATTAAAAGTTTGTGGCCTACTTGTTCTGGCTAGCCAAAACAAACAAAAACAAACTGCATG
This sequence comes from Galeopterus variegatus, assembly GCF_000696425.1. Lineage (NCBI taxonomy): Eukaryota > Metazoa > Chordata > Mammalia > Dermoptera > Cynocephalidae > Galeopterus > Galeopterus variegatus. The sequence continues at coordinate 262,760 of NW_007727064.1, forward strand.
GTATAAGTACATTAATGAAAAGATGGGAAGAGTGGATTTAAAACATAACCCAACTATATGCTGTCTATAAGAAACTCACTTCAAATATGATATAAGCAGGTTGAAAAAATTATGGAGGAAGATAGTCAAACATTAATCAAAGGAAAACAAGAAAGGTCATATTAATATCATATAAAGTAGACTTCACAGCAAAGAAAATTACCAGAGTCAGGGAGGGACATTATAAAATGAGAAAATGTTCAATCCATTGAGAGGATATATTATTAAATGTGTATGCCCTAATGAATACAGCTGGAACATGTGAAGCAAAAACTAATGAAATTGAAAGGAGAAAGTGATTAATCCACAATTATAGTTGGAGACATTAACACCCCTCTCAACAATTGATAGTACAATTAGATTGAAAATCAGCAAGGATGTAGAAGAACTCAACAATACCATTAACCAACAGAACCTAGTTGACATTTCTAGGACACTACCCTATAACGGTAGAATGCCCATTTTTCCAAGTACCCATAGATCATATGCCAAGAATAAACCATACCCTGCACCATCAAATGACCCTCAACAAGTTTTAAAAAATTCAAGTCATACAGAATGTGTTCTGCAACCACAATGGAGTCAAGCTAGAAATCAATAACAAATATGAGGGTACTTCAAAAAGTTCATGGAAAAATAGAATTAAAAGGTAATACAAATTCTTCCATGAACTTTTTGAAGGCCCCTTGTATAACAGGAAAATCTCTAAACATGTGGAAATGAGACAACACACTTCTAAATAATCCTTGGGTCACAGGGGAAGTCTCAGGTTAAACGATACATAGAACTGAATGAGAGTGAAAATACAACATATCAAAATTTGTAAGGCACAATGCAAGCCTTTCCTAAGAGGGAAATTTATAACATTGCATGTATACGTTAGAAAAGAGGAAAAGCCTTATATCAATATGTTCCCAACTTAAGAACCCAGAAAAAGAGGAGCAAACTAATCCCCAAACAAGCAAATAAAGGAAATAAGAGCAGAAATCAATGAAATTCAAAACAGAAAAAAAGATAGAGAAAAATCAGTGTAACAAAGAGCTGATTCTTTGAAAAGATTCATAAAATTGACAAACCTCTAACAAGATTGGAAAAAAAAAAGACCTATATTACTAATACGAGAAATGAAACCAGGATATCAATATAAACTCTGCATACATCAAAAGGATAATGAGGGAATACTGCAAACAACTGTGTGCACAGAAGTTTGACAACTTAGATGAGGAACAACAATTCCTCAAAAACTCAAGTTGCTATAACTTACCAAGTGTGAAACAGATCATTTACATAGCCCTAAAACTATTAAAGAAATTGAATTAGAAATTTTAAAACTTCCTCCCAAAATAGCCAGGCCCAGATAGTTTCACTGGAGAACCTACCAGATTAATTTAAATGGAAAACCTACATTTAAAGAAGAAGTCACCAATTCTACACAATTTCTTCTAAAAAATAGAAGAGGAAATACTTCCCAGTCAGTTTATGAAACTATTATTACTCTGATACCTAAAGCAGAGATGGTAAAAATAAATAAATAAATAAATAAATAAATAAATAAATAAAATAACTACAGCTCAACATCTCTCATGGATATAGACACAGTAATTCTTCACAAAGTGTTAGCAAATGGAACTAAAAAATATATAAAAATAATTATATGATCAAGTGAGGTTTATTCCAGGGATGAAGGTGGTTCAATATTCAAAAATCAGTTAGTGTAATCTAAGAGGCTAAAGCAGAAAAAAAAGTCACGTGAATGTATCAATCCAGAAAAAGCATTTAACAAAATTTAACACCTGTTTATGATAAAAACTCTTGGAAAAATAGAAATACAGAGAACATCCTCAATTTGACAAAGAGTACCCACAATAAACAATACCTAACATCATACTTAATGGTGAAAAGACTGAATACTTTCCCACTAATATTGGGGAAAAGGAAAGCAGGTCCATTTTCAGAACTCTTATTCAACATAATCCTAGAATTTGAGGCCAGGGCAATAAAGCAAGAAATGGAAATAAAAGGTATACAGATCAAGGAGGAAGAAATAAAACTCCCTATGTGCAGATACATGAGTGTTTACATAAAAAGAAAGCCCCAAGGAATCGACCAAAACAACACCTCCTAGAAATAGTATCTGAGTTCAGCGAATTCACATGATACAAGATAAACATACAAAAATCAAGTGTATTTTTACAGACTAACAACAAACACATGGACATGGAAATACAAATATCATTTACAGTTGCCAAAACAAATGAGATATTTGGGTATAAATCTAATAAAATGTATACAGTGCTTGTATGCTAAAAATTACACAACAAAAGATCTGAATAAATGGAGAGACATACTGTGTGTGTGGGTTGGAAAATTTAACATAGTAAAGATATCAATTCTTCCCTCAATTGTTTAATGCAATTTCTATCAAGATCCCAGCAAGATTTTTTGTAGATACTGACATTATTGTAAAATATATATCCAAAGGCAAAGGAACTAGAACTGCTAAAACCATTTTGAAAAAGAATAAAGTGAGAGTAATCAGTCTACTCAGTTTCAAGACTTACTGTACAGCTGTAGTAATCAAGACTGATTGATATTGGTGGAAGGATAAGCTCATAGATCAATGGAACACAATAGAGAACCTGGAAGTAGATCCACAAAAATATGATGCTGAACTGATTTTTGACAAAGTTGCCAAAGCAATTTAATGAGGGAGAAAGAAAGAAAGCCTTTTCAACGGATGGTGCTGGAGCAATTAGACATCCATAGGCAAAAAAGTGAACCTCTACCTAAGTCCTCACATCTTAACACAAAAATTAAATCAAAATGGACCACAACTTAAATTTTAAACTGCAAAACTCCGAAACTTTTAGGAGAAAACAGGAGAAAATCTCTGGGATCTAAGAGTAGGCAAACTGTTCTTAGACTTGACACTGAAAGCATGATCACTCATACCTGGAAAAATTAATAAATTTGACTTTATAAAAATCAAGAACTTTGGTTCTGTGAAAGACCTTAAGAGTATATAAAGACAAGCTATAGAGTGGGAGAAATATTTGCAAACCATGTCTGACAAAAGACTAGTATCTACAATATATAAAAATCTCTCAACACTCAACAGTAAAAAACCAAACAATTCAGTTAGAACATGGGCAAAAGACATGAAGAGACATTTCACAGAGGAATATATAGAGATGGCACATAAGCACATCAAAAGATGTTCAACTTCATTAGCCATTGGGGAAATACAAATTAAAACCATCATGAGATACTACTACACACCTATCAGAATGCTAAAATAAAAAATAGTGACTTGATAGGTTGCAGAGAAATTGGATCACTTACACATTGCTTGTGGGGATGTAACATGGTACAGCCACTTTGGAAAACAGTTTGCAGTTTCTTAAAAGAAGTAAATATGCAGCCAATATATTACCCAGCAATTGTATTCCTTGGCATTTATTCCAGGGGGATGAAGACTAATGTTCATAGAAAAACATGTACGTGAATGTTTATAGCATCTTCATTCATAATAGCCAAAAAGTGGACACAACCCAGATGTCCTTCCATAGGTGAATATTTAAACAAACTGATACATCCATACCGTGGAATACTTCTCAGTAGTAATAAGGCATAATGTTATTGTTAGACACAACAACTTGGATGAATCTCCAGAGAATTATGTGGAGTGAAAAAAAGCCAATCCCAAAAGTGTACATACTGTTTGATTCCATTTATGTTAGTATAACATCCTTGAAATGATAGAAGTTGTAGAAATAGGGAACAAGTTAGCATTTGCCAGGGGTTAAGGAGGGGTTGGGGGATGGGAAGGAAGTAGTTGTGACCATACAAGGGCAACACGAGGGACCCTTGTGATGGAAATGTTCTGTATCTTGACTGTATCAATGTCATTATCCTGATTGAGATATTGTACTACAGTTTTGGAAGATGTTGCCATTGGGGAAAACTGGATGTTGGGTACATGGATCTTGCTATTATTATTATCTCAAAATAAAGATTTAATTTTAAAAAATGAAGGAAAAATTAAGATTAACCAAACAGTAAATTCCAGATTAACCAAAACAGTAAATCTGCTAGCAGATCTGCCATAATACTAAGAAATACTAAGCAGTTTTTCCAGACTGAAAGGGAATGATACCAGATAACTCAGATACACAGGCAGGATTGATGAGCACTAGATATGGTAAACAGATAAATAGAAAAGACTGCATATGTATTTCTCACTTTTCTTCTCGCAGTTCCTTTAAAAAACAGAAGATTGTTTAAAGTAATAATGGTCACACTGTGTTGTTAAATTTTTCACATATATGACTGACACATATAACAATAATACTGTGCGTTCTGTTTGGTTGATGTGTCTTTGTCAAGACTATGAAGGGTCTGAAATTTTATCCTGCATGCAAGCTAGTGAGTTAAGGTATGTATTAGTCTGTTCTGTTGCGTTTAACAGAATACCTGAAACCGGGTAATTTATAAAGAAATGAAATTTATTTCTTACAGTTTGGAGGCTGGGAAGTCCAAGGTACAGGGATCACATCTGGTGAGGGCCTTCTACAGTGATGCAGGGTGTCACATGGTGAGAATGTGCTGAACAAGACTGAACTAACTTTCTCACTCACTTTCCTTACAAAGCCTTCAGAACCACACCCATTACTCCATGAATGGATCGATTCATTCATGAGGGTACAGTCCTCACCTTTTAAAGGTGCCACCTTTTAATTACTGTAAGAGGATTTCCCACTCTCTTAATACTGCTACTTACAGTGGAGATCAAATTTCCAGTACGTGAACTTTTGGGGGACACAATTGACCCATAGCAGGCTGCTACAGTTTTATGGATGCTGGCAGAAGACATGAAATTCCTATGTAAAAGGATTACAGTAGTCACAGTGTAGTAGGCAACCTGAGCTTCATGTTTACATCACTTCCCCTTGTCCCCCAAGTCCTATAGGGATGACACGATGGGTATATGTCACAGCTGAGGAATCCTGAGTTTAGGAAACCTCTAATATTATAAATACTATAAAGGGATAGCTAATAAATGTACCCAACTTTCAACATTATTAGCCTGACCAGGAAACAAATCTGCTATTCTGTCATCTTCCAAGACTGTTTGCTAACAAACATCCTTGAAAAGATAGTCTGGGACAAAAACTGTCACAAAACATACAGAATTGCCCTCCATCCGCAAAGACTGTTTTAAGTCTCTCAGTTTATGAGTTCCCCTCTCTCTTTTTTCCCTGTTGTTATTTATTCATTGAAAACAAGTCTCTCTCTCTCTCTTTTTAAGGAATTTTCCACATTCTGAGTTTTGCTCATTACATCTTTGTGATGTCATTTTAGCATATTCTTCTAGCCCTTGTGTTTCCTACCATCTTTTATGTAGATCTAGAGTCTTGATTATATTTAGGTTTTAGATAGGGAGTGTGTGTGTGTGTGTGCGCGTGCGCGCACAGAGGGGTAATTACAAATACTTCACAGTGCTGTGTGCATCCTTTTATATCACATCAGGAGGCATATTAGGCATGGCTCTTATTGTGGTGTTGACTGATAATAAGATAATAAGATTATTATTGATAACAAGATTGATCAGTAGTTAAATAGGCATAGCCAGTCTGATATATCCATTAGAAGATTCTCCATCAGCCTTTCACTCTTTGATTTTAGCAGCCATTGAAATGCATTGCCTAGATTCAGTTCTTTAGGAGTAAAAAAAAAAAAAAATAGTGATATTCTATTACTCTTTGTGGATTAACTATCTGGAATTCCTCTATAAAGAACATTCCCTCATAAATCTTCTATTCCGCTGAGGTACAGTTTGTATGAGGAAGTCAGAATCAGTGCTTGATGCTGTTATTTTCTCAGTAGACGATAGCACCGTATATACTTATGGAAGTGTCCTGATTCTTTTTAATGGGTGCTTAGTATTCCACACTATGGATTGTGCCGAATAATATGATTAAAAGTAGTGCTTTGCTGATTGATGGGAATTTGTCAATATCTCTGTCCCTTCTGTTGCTTTCCTTATCAGCCTGTGGGGTATGACAAGGAGGGAAAGGGAAGTGTTTGTTTCTACTGCACAGAATGGCACTCTTGATGTGCCTGTGACATGTGTCCTGGCAGCCCTTGAGCGGCTTGTCCCTGTCTTCCTGCAGCCTCATCCCTCATTCAGCAAGCCATCGTTAAAGACTTTTGTGCCTTCCCAGGTGTTTTAACCAGGGGTAGAGTTCTCTGAACTAACACTCAGAGTGCTGCTGCTTCATCTCTTTTCCTGAGAACTTTAGTAGTACATTGGCCTTTTGAGATGATTGGAGCTGACATGCAGAAACTTGTGTTTTTTGCCGTTCCTTGCAATCATGCAGGCATTGGAGGCCTGCTGATATATTGGTGTCTGTGGGAATAGAGCAGTTGTGGGTAGTATCTTCAGAGGTTCCTGCCTGGTTATGGGTGGAGTCCCTGTGTTGTTCAGTGTGTTTTCCCACTGAGGCTCTTAAGTACCACTGGTGGGAGTGCTGGGGCACTGCAGTCTCTCTTCTGCTGAGATATATCAGGAGAAAGATGAGGTGCTTAAACACTACTGACAGTAGCCACTTAAGTAGTTTCAACCTGCAGTAATAAGTTTGATCATGAGAGACAATATTAATTTTGATTTATTGGTCTTTTCATTCAATAGGAATGGAGACATTTCATCCCCTACCTTGCCCCAGATTAGTTTTCTAGGGCTGCCGTAACAAATTATCACAATCTTGGTGGTTTGAAACAACAGAAATTTATTCCGTCCAGTCTGGAGGCTGACAGTTTGCAATCAAGGTGCTGGCAAGGCCATGTTTCCGTCGGAGTCTCTAAGGGACAATCCTTCCTAGCTTCAGGTGGCTCCTGGGAATCTTTGGCATTCCTTGGCTTGTAGCTGCATCACTCCAGCCTCTGCTTCCCTCTTCACCTGGCCTTCTCTGTGTGTCTCTCCTCCTCTTATAAAGACACCAGTTATTGGATTTAGTGCCCACTCTAATCCAGTATGACCTCATCTTCATTACAAAAATTACAAGTCTGCAAAGTCTCTATTTCCAGATAAGATCACACACTGAGGCTCTAAGTGAATATGAATTTAGGGAACACTCTTTAACCCACTACATCCTCCTAGTAATTTTTCTGGTTTTGGAAAAATGGCAAGCATTTCAAACAGTTGTAGCTAATGCTACATCATGTTGTTTTCCATCAAAATAGTTTTATTTATAAGAACCAGCTGAGCAGTCACCTACATTGAAAACTGTATTAACTGCTACAGTTGTATCTGTATAGGACGACTCTCAGTGCTTGTGTCATGGGGATGAGCATCGTATTTATTGATTGCAGACTTAGTTTGTTGGGTTGGTGATGAAAGGGACGATTTTGTTCTCATGCCTTCCCATTGGCAAATCAGTTTCTTTTTGTATTTCTATCTAACTTGACAAAAGAATTTAATCTTGCATACTAGCAAATACTGTGAGAGAGTTTAATCAGAACTGAAACTGCCATTTGGTACATTGTGACACAGCATGCAGAGACCACCTGAAGCAGTGTTAAGCAAGAAGGCCCAAGCAAGAAACTTAGTGTAGGACAACGTGGCCATTATATGGGACAGTTAGACAGTTGTACATGCTTTCATTTCTGCTCCAATGAGGTCTTGGTGATTGTCTTACTTGTATAGAATAATAAACTCACTTGGGAGATTCTCTTGGAATGTTTGTCAGATTCTAGATATTTCTGGGAAGAAAGCTGTACTGCTAGTCATTTTCACATGTAGCTTTTCACATTTGCTGCTTGCTCATTACAATCAATAAAAGTTTATTAATGTAACATTAGGCATTTGAGGCCTTGGAAATACTATGGTTCTGCAGAGGAATGAAGAATAGCCAATGACTTTGTCTGTGACAGTTTCAAAGTACCTGAGAAAGCTAGAAGAAAACACTCACTTCTGCCCACATAGATAATATTTGCAGGACTGTGCTGGCTGTGCTTGGAGAAAACATGGTTTTTTTAACTTCTGCCACTTAGGTGAGGGCCCTTGACCATAGGTGGTTGACAAGAAAAGGGAAAACTAAGATAGGAGGAGATTGTTCAAGCCTCTCTTGTTTTCAGTATACAAAGAGCAGACAGCTGTGTGACTAGTTATCTTTTAGAACAACAAAAAGAAAAGCGAAAAATCCTTATGCCCTTCAGACTCCCCTGATATGGTTCTGGCTTACAGAAGCTTATTGGTACCTCTAAGATGCTCTTTGCATGGCCTACCTGATGTTGAGGCTTTTATCCTGGTGACCGAAGCTTTGGGTGTTTAATTCCCATTGCACTTTTATCTAAAGCCCTCCCTAGAAAAAAGTCTTACGTTTTGGCTGACTCAATATGGATCTTAGTTCTCACTACAGTGATAGTCACTGCTCCTTCTTGCCTCCTTTCAGGCACTGACCAATTTCCTACCCTTCTGGTTTCTAACTGGAGCATGATGGAGTGCTTAGGAGTACGGACCCTGGAGCAGAGCTGCCTGGGTGTGAGTCGTCATTCTGCCCTTACTCAGCCTGCCTCCAGAGTTGTTATGGAGAGTACCTGTTAATATTTGCAAAGTGCTCAGAACTGTACCTGGTTCTTAATAAGCATTATACAAGGTACACCAAAAAGTTCATGGAAAGATTCATGTAGCCTTTTAATTCTATTTTGCCATGAACTTTTTAGTACCCTTGTATAAGTCCTTAAAAAAAAGATAAACTATGTTCTGTATCTTGATTGTTGTGGTGGTTACATGATTGTATACATTTGTCATAACTCATTGGAACTGTGCGTTTAAAAAGGGTGGATTTTACTGTATGTAAATTATACTTCAATAAACCTGACCCAACATTTTTTAAAAAAAGACAAAAAGCAAATTCTGTCATTCAGTCAGCAAAGAGTATATTAGGTGTTGCACAGTGGGATTATTAAAACATAATTCAAAGAGACTTGCCAGTCTGGTTGAGCAAACCAATTATAATGCAAGGTAAATTTGCATATTAGCATGACAAGGTAAGAGACACTGCCAAGCAGCTTATTAGTCAGCCAGGCAAGAAATGGTATAGGCGCTTAGAGGCGGATTGCTTACTGTAGTCACGAAGACTTCACCAAAGAGTGGAAATTGAGTTTTTTTGTTTTTAATTTTTTGAGGGTCCTCCATACTGTTTTCTTAATGGCTGTACTATTTACATTCCCACCAGCAGTGTGTAAGGGTTCCTGTTTTCCCAGATCCTCACCTATACTTGTTATCTTTTGATTTTTTGATAGCCATTCTGACTGGTGGGAGGTGATATATCATTGTAGTTTTGATTTGCATTTCCCCTGTGCTTAGTGATATTGAACTTTTTTTCATATATCTGTTGGCCATTTGTATGTCTTCTTTTGAGAAATGTCTATTCAGTTCTTTTGCCCATTTTTAAATCAGGTTATTGGTCTTTTTTGTTGTTGATTGTTTGAGTTCGTTATATATTCTGCATATTATCCCCTCATTGGATGTATAGTTTGCAAATATATTCTCCCATTCTGTAGGTTGTCTCTGTTCTGTTGGTTGTTTCCTTTGCTGTGCAGAAGCTTTTGCTGCTTCTGTGTGATTTAATCCCATCTGTCTATATTTGCTTTTGTTACCTGTGCTTCTGAGGTTTTATCCAAAAACTCCTTGCCTAGGCCAATATCATAGAGCTTTTCTCTTATGTTTTCTTCAAGTAGTGTTGTAGTTTGGGGTCTTACATTTAAGTCTTTAATCCATTTTGAGTTGATTTTTGTACATGGGGAGAAATAAAGATCTAGTTTCATTCTTTTGCGTGTGGATATCCAATTATCCCAACACCATTTATTGAAGAGTCTGTCCTTTCTTCGTTGTGTACATTTGGCAATTTCACTACTGGCTATACAAGTATATCCAAAGGAAATGAAATCTGCATGCAGAAGAGATATCCGCATATCTATGGTTTTGTAGCAGCACTATTCACATAGCCAAGATATGAAATTAACTTAAATGTTCATTTGTGAATGAACAGATAAAGAAAATGTGATATATATACAAAATGGAATACAGCCTTAGAAAAGAATGAAATCCTGTCATTTGAGGCAACACGGATGAACCTGGAGGACATTATGTTAAGCAAAATAAGTCAGGCACAGAAACACAAATACCGCATGATCTCACTCATGTGGAATCTAAAAATTGTTCTCATGGATATAGAGAGTAGAATGGTGGTTACCAGAAAATGGAGGGAGGAGGTGGAAGGGGGTGATGGTGAGAGTTTGATCAACAGGTACAAAACCACAGTTAGATAAGGAAAATTAGTTTTGAAGTTCAGTTTCATAGTATGATGACTAAAGTTAACAATATTGTATTTCTATTTAAAAATAGCTAGAAGAGAGGTTTTTGAATTATCACAAAGAAATGATAAATGTTTAAGATGATGGATATGCTAATTACCCTGATTTGATCATTACACAATGTAACATCTATTGAAATATCATGTTGTACCTTATAAACATGTACAATTAAAATTTTTTAAAAAGAGTGGGAACTTGAGGTGGGCCTTAGAGGGTGGGTAGGATTTGGAGAGGTGGGCGTTCAGGAGGATGCAAGAGTACAGGTGCAAGGCCCGGGGCAGAAGTGCGTGTGGAGAATTTAGGCAACCATGACAGGGTTGGTTGGCTCCAAATGCACTCCTTTCCACTGTGTGAGGGGTAGCCAGGCTCTCTAAACTAACAAATTCTTTTTTCTTCATCCATAGAAAGGCCCTCCTTCTGGAAAAGATCGTGTGAAGAAAGGTGGATCCTACATGTGCCATAAGGTAAGTCATATCACTAGACTGTTTTGGTGTTCTAGTAGCAGGTTTATGGGTCCTTTTTAAACAATAGCCCCCAAATGTCCCATTTTCTTCTGCTTATGCACATCTAACTGTTGAAACTAGAAAAAAGTAGGACAGTCATCTCAAGTTTGGTTACAGGTACAGGGAAAAGTGGCACAAGAAGGCAAGATTGCGAATGACCTGTTGTCAGCCAAATTTCATCTGCTGAATCTTGCCCTTTTGTTGTCCCATGAATTAGGGTGGGCTATATAACTTTTCCAGCATGAAAGACTAGACGCACACCCTTTATTTGTTTGAGACTCCTGTAAATTTCTGGGTTCTCTGTTGATATTCAAGTGAGAGTCATAAATGGAGGGTGGTTTGTGATATACTGGAGTGGAAACATGTAAAGTGTGTGTCTTGTTAAACAAGCATCATTCTCAGAGAACGTTTCTGCTCTTTGGCTATGATTTCAGTGACCCAGCTGGCTATTCTTGGTTAGCTGGAGTGACTTGGTGTTTCACAGGTAACCTTTGTAAGGAATTTGGAAATTGAGTATCACCCCTCCCTTTTTTTGTGTGTCATGTATTTTTAGTGTCTCCAGCAATAGAGCTTCTTTCTATCCCGTACAAAGATGGTATTTTTGAGATTGTTATTGCCAAAAAGCTTCCCATGGTAATTTACTCAGCCCAGGCAATTAGAGACTTAAAACCACCTATAATGGCTCTAAATTAAGTTACTAACTTGATAATGGAATCGTTTTCAAACTTTGCCCTCCAACAGTGGTTCTCAAACTTTATTGCACACTGCATCTGGGATCTATAAAAATATACTGATGCTTGACTCCCCACTTGCCCCCATTCTGATTTGATTTTTCTGGGTTGTGACCTGGACATCAGATTTTTTAAAGCTCTCCAGGTGATGAAAATAAACCTGGAACCACTAGCCTGAAGAGAACCTCTCGAGATTATGTCACGTGAGTTTGTAGGTATATGTGTCTTCTGCATTTTTTAACTTAGAATTTTTAATCCAGTGATTCAGGTGGAAGCTCATAGAGTTGAATTCAATTTGTGCTTTAAATCTACATTTATAACAAGATGTGGACAAATTTATATAAAATTCTATTTTTAATTTTAAAAGCACTGCCCTGATCCTCTCAATATATTTACATGTTCATATATACATCAGAATCTGTACTCCCAGATTGTTTTGCTAATTGAAATTGTTACTGCAAGTTACCTGGATCTTCTTGTTGGAGAACCAGACTTTCATGAAAAACAGGTAAATCTCTCTTTGTACAATAGTATCTCAAAATCCTAACTGCCACCAGTTATGTTACTGACATAACAGCACTTTTGATAGTTGAGAATCCATTTCTTCTCTAAGTGATTGGGGACCAGAAGATTTTTTGTCAAGAATAAGTGGGGAAAATGAAGCTTGTAAAAAGCATTTTAAACAAGTAAAGAACACTAAAATATCGCAGTTTCATACATATGAATGTCTACTTTAATGTTTTGTGTTTTTTAGCTTGTTTTTGATCTGCACTTTTATAAACTTCCCAATTGACTCTTAAAATATCTTTAAAACTAATGTATGCTTTTATTAAATATACTTACATGATACAATTGATTTTTATATATTCATCTTGTATCCTACATCCTCGCTAAATTCATCTTTTAGTTCTAGTAATGTTTTTGTAGATTCAGATTTTGTACATAGCTGATCTTATAGTCTATGAATATAGACAGTTTTAATTTTTTAATCTGTATGCCTTTTATAATTTTTCATTTTTTTTTTTTGATATATATATGGTAAAAATCTCTTACATGTCATGGATCTCTATTCTACTGTCCTGTGTCATAGCTGCAGAATCCATCTCAACACAGTGCTCTGGTCAGGCAGGTATTAACAGTTCATCGGAGTTGTTATACCCTGGGTTTTGTGGTATGTGAACATCGTCTTATTTCTAAGTTATTTGTTATATAATTTGAGAGATAAATGATATATAGAAATATGCCATCCAATAAAAACCTCAGTCCTATGCCATATCATCATAGATCAATACCCTGATACCAAAACCAGACAAAGACATTACAAGAAAACGACAGACCAATAGACATCATGAACTAGATATACAAAAATACTCAACATTTTAGCAAATTAAATCCAAAATATATAAAAAGAATAAAACATCTTCATGGGTTGAATTGGGAAATATTTTTTTATCTTCAGTTTTTTGAAAGAGTTCATGTAGAATTAGCATTATTCCTGAAATGTTTAATAGAATTCCCCCAGTGAAGCCATTTGAACCTAGAGATGTAGTTATAAACTTATTTAATAAATGCAGTTGTAGCTATAAATTTAATTTATTTAATAGATGCAGAAGAAACAGCTTATCTGATATTGAGTATTTAGACCATTTCTATTTAATGTGATTATAGACATGTTTGGGTTTAAATTTACCATTTTGATATTTGTTTTTGTCTTTGTCTCATCTGTTCTTTTTCCCTTTTTTCTCTGTTTGTCTTCTTTTGAATTACGTATTTTTTATCACTCCATTTTCTCTCCTTTGGCCTATTAGCTAAACTCTCATTTTAAAATTTTAGTGGTGATTTAGAGTTTATATTACACATAATAAATTTAAATATACAGTTAATGTTTATAAGTGTGTGTGTGTGTGTGTGTGTGTGTGTAAACTTTAACTTTTCCTGGTCTGCCTGAAGGATAAGTTTTAATTTAGTCAGGTTCATCATGATGAGGAGAATATTCCAGAAGAGAATAGCAGAGTGGTAGAACTGAGTGGGATCCACAGGATTTTCCATAGAAAAATAGCTGTTCTAGGATCTTGGTCAAGTGAATTGTACATGATGTAGGTTTTTAACATCAATCTCGTTATTTCTGTGAGCTCAGGAAAACAGCACAGTGTTAGTTATGAATTATTTTCAGAGTGCTCAGCCTTTCCACTAAAACAAGATTGGCAGCTTTCACTAAATTATTAGGATGTGGATTCTGGAATTAGATCTGGGTTGGAGTTCTGTAACTGTTCTTTGCTAGGTGTATGACCTTGGGCAAATTACTTAACCTTTCTAAGCCTTAGTTTTCACATTTGTAAAATGTACACCATAATTGCATCCACTATACAGTTCTTATGAGGAATAAATGGACCGACTTGGTACAGTGCCTAGCTTATGGTAGAGGCTCAGTAAAAGTTAGTTGCTCCTATCATCATCATTGCTAATCATCATTTTAATTATAATTAGATTGTTTTTCCCCTTCTTCTCTTTTGAAGAAGGAGCCAAGTCATGAACTCCTATCTAGATAGGCAGAATCCTAGAAACGATGCTCATGGCATAGGTGAAAATCAGTAAAAGAAAGAAAATCAATAAAAAGAATACTGTTGTAGGGGCCGGCCTGGTGGCGCACTGCTACAGTGCGCCGCTTGGGAAGCGTGGCGGCGCTCCCGACGAGGGTTCGGATCCCACATGCAGACCGGCCGCTCACTGGTTGAGCGAGGGGCGGGGGCAACACCGAGGGTTGCGATCCCGTTGCCGGTCCCGGTCTGGTGCGGGCGCGACACTGAGGGTTGCGATCCGTTGCCGGTCACGAAAAAAGAAAAAAAAAAAAAGAATACTGTTGTAATTCATTTTTTAAAAATCACCTTGCTTAGAAGGTGATTTATTTTTGATTATGGATCAGAGCAAGTTTGCCTGGCTAAAGTAAACTCTGATGATCATTTATAACTTTTTGAAAGTCCATCCAAAGTATAGCTTCAATAAGGAGATGAGGGCACAGAAAGAAAAACCATGAGGCAACATGTCTGCGGTTAAGAGCACGGGCTGTGGAATGGGATTGCACAGGCTGGAACCCTGAATCCACCACGTATAAACCGTCTGACCTTAGGCACACTATTATTATTTCTGTGCCTCAATTTTTCCTCATGTATACGATGCAGATACTAATAACACCTACTTCATAGGATTGTTGGGAGGATTAAGTGAGCTAATACTTGTGAAGTTCTTAGAGAAGTTCACATAGTAAGTGCTCAAGAAATACTAGTTGTTGTTGCTGATGTTGTTAGATTAATCCCTGTGGAGTCCAACCTACAGCCTTGAGGAAATCCTCACCCTCCCACCAAGATGAAGGGCAAAAAGAGTTGCTGTAGTGTCAGTGGCAAGAGTAATGGGTGGATGATCGAGACCTGGTTTCTAGTGTGTAGTTCCCTATTATGATTTTGTTCAATATAAGCTACAATTACCTTTAAAATAGCCTTTATCTCTAAAAGTCCTCCTTGTATAAAAAACATTTTACTGTTTTACTTGACTTTACAGTCCCAAGGCTGGTAAGCCATTATCTTAGATGGATTGTTCCCGAGTTCAGGATTACGATCTTAGCACAGATATTGAGATCAATTTCACACAGTAATTAGCCATTTTGATGAAATAGCACTAAACGGGTCCTTCCCACTACCCCTGTTCTTAATTAATAGAATGACCCATTTTCAGCCACCTTACATACTTACGAACTACTTTTGGTGCTAAAAGTAGAATTGGGAGAAAGAAAAAGCAACAAGGGCATTCATAATCAGGCCATTTACCTCTTCAATTACGTGCTCCATTAGTTGCCCATTATTGGAATTTAAAATGAATAACTTATTAATAAATGTTTGCTGAGTGAATGAGTGCATTTGAAATACAGTGATGATGGGAATTGACGGTTTTCTCAACTGATGGTCCTGGCCTCTCAACACTAACTTTTGCAGTGAGACTTGCTTGTTAGAGTTCACGTCCTCATAGTCATTTTGGTTAACAGAAGTTCTCAGAGATGGCTGTGATCTAATAAAGAACTAACTTTTTTTTGTTGCTGCTGATTTTTTATGCTTTTGTTATACAAACAAAACATTTTCATTGCGTAAAAATTAGAAAAGAAATAATAAAGATAAAAATGAAAATAAATATCATTCATCCTGCTTCCTAAAAAAAACTATTGATAGTATTCTGCCAAAGTTTTTTGTGCACTTTTTTTTATTTCAAGAATGGAATTATTCTGCATATACCAGTGTCTTCAGATATGGCTATGGTAAAAACCCCTTACATGTTGTGGATCTCTTTTCTACTGTCCTGTGTCATAGCTGCAGAATCCTTCTCAACACAGTGCTCTGGGCAGGCAGGCATTAACAGTTCATCAGAGTTGTCATACCCTAGGTTTTGTGGTATATGAACATTGCCTTATTTTTAAGTTGTTTGTTATATAATTTGAGAGATAAATGGCATATAGAAATATGCCATCCAATAAAAACCTCAGTCCTATGCCATATCATCATAGAGATCCCTCAACTTTCCCATTTATGCAGCAAATGTACATCCACATTCAAATGCTGGAAGGGGTGTTATCATCTTCCCAACAGTTGAACACAAGGTCTCTAAGACCTGCTTAGAAGCTGGCTAATGCTTTTGTTATTTTAGTGAGGAAGCACGTTAGCCCAAAGAAGCCAGATCAGACAGGCAAAGTTAGTTTCTGTGATTAAGAGTGATAATGTTCATTGTAAAGTAACAGTTATAATGCCTTCCACGTGTCTAGTGCTTTACTTTTTAAGGTAAAGATGAAGATGAAGTGTTTTAACATTGTTCTACTAATAGCTCCTTTTTATTGGGGACAGATTTAGAGAGGCTATGCCTAAGGTTAAATAGCTAATGAGTCTTGGATTTTGCCCTTTCTGGTGAGTAAATCAGCAGGATGGTTGATTGTCACAATTTTCATTTGAATCAAACCTAAACTCTTCTGTCTGCTGAGAAGACTGTAATGTGATTCCATTCTATTAACCATCTTTGTACCAGTCATTGCTTTTGCCTGGAATTTTCATCTCCAGATCTTTGGGCAACTCAGCTCATGTGTCGCCTCCTCAGAGAGGCCTTTGCAGACCACCCTATCTAAAATAGCCCCCTTGTCCTCTCAGTCCTCTGTCCCTATTTCACTTTCTTCAGAGATGACTACTACTGGAAACAATCTTGAATTTATCGGTTATTTATCGTCTGACTACTCCCTGTTGAATGTCAGCTCCCTGATAACAGGTACCTTGTTTGTCTTGTTCTGATTGTATCCCTGGTGCCTAGTAGCATCTGGCATATTGCAAGTTCTCATATATTTAACGAATAAATGAACCATGCTCTGACATGATCAGGCGATGGTCTTGCTAAGCTCTTAACTTGCTTGAATTTTTCCATTTCCATGCCTCTGATGTCATTGTTTTCTCCACTTAATATGCCTTCTTTCCTCTTTTCTAAATCCTATAAATCAGTGCTACTCAGAGTGGCCCATGGGCCAGTAGCATCAGCAGCACCAAAAAGCTTGTTAGAAATGCAAATTCTTGGGCCCCACACCAGACTTACTGAATCAGAATCTCTGGGTGTGTGGCCTAGGAATATATATTTAAAAAAGCTCTCCAGGCTGTTCCTATGTATGCTGAAGTCCAAGAACTACTGCGATAATCACATAAATCCTACCTAGATCAAGTTTTGCCTTCCCAAAAGTTTTTCCTAAAACTTTGGCATTCTTAAAAGGGATAGTTCCTTCACCTGAATTACTAATAACCTCAGAATTGTTTAATAGTAGCATGTTTTGTAGCAGTTCAGTGTGTAATCATTGTTTTCTCAACCAGCAAGACAGGACCATGCCGAGATATCCTGTCTGGATGCACACAGTGAGCAATCGGGAAACGCTTGATTGTTTTCTGTCATTTATGGTATAGTTATGGGACAAAAAGGTCAATGTGGTCTGTCTGTCTTCCTCCCCCTGAACTTGATCTTTGCTACAGTTTGGACTTTACTACACATGGTTGGCTGCATGGAGGCCTTGGATTATCCACAGGAGCTTGTTTCTAGAAATACGAAAGCACTGTTATTTCCCAGCAGCCTGAGTAGGCCCTCTGTGGAACAAAGTTTCTGCTGTGTCTTCTGAAGCATGGTCACCTCTAGTCATTTAAGAGCTTCCATTGCATGCGGATAACACATAGTAGCAGATGCATCAATAGTTATTATTTCAAGCACATTTTTAATTCATCTCCCCTCTGCTTTCCTGAGAATTGGTAATATGTTATGTTCCTCACTGGCCACGAGGAAAATGAGAAAATTGGTTGCTGTTGTTTCACTATTTATAGAAGACAAAGCACTGCATCTTTGTTTTTACTGTGCAAGTACTGCAGAGAATTTCCATGTCAACTTTAGAGATAATTTTTATAAAGATTAGAAGCATTTTACTTTTGTGAGAGAAAAGAGAATAGAATTTTTTTTTTTAAAAAAAACCTCTTTCATCCTGACCTATTTTTTCCCCTCACAAATTATCTCTTCTGCATTAGTTCCAAAGTTATTCTACATAATTCTTTGTGCAGTTTCTTTAACCAGCTGGCAGGGAATTGGGTTTCACCAGGCCAACTCAGAGTTTATGTTCATGGTACACAGGATGACTGGTTTATTTTCATTCTCCATTATTTTGGATCAGAGAACAATTCTAGGGCACAAGAGTTCCATACATGGTTATTTTTGGAATCAGAAAGCTATTGATTGAAGTGTTTGTAGCAAGTAATCCATGGTCAGCTCTCTTACATGTTTGTGCGAGTGTGTGCATGCAGGACTTGTGTGTTGGCTGTGGGAACGAAGACATGAAATGTACGATTTTCCCTCTGGGAGTGTAGAATCTTGCTAGGGAAGCAAGCACACCACAGTGATTCCTGGGTTGGAATCCTACTTCCTTTAACATCTTTGTGATCATGGGGAACTCGTTTAGTTTTTCTGGGCTATTATGATCAAATGAAATAACAGATGAAGGGGCCTAGCACCTTGCCTGGTGTGTGCTAGGTGCTCAAGGTCTGTGTTTGTGTGCATGTGTATACATGAACCCTACACTTACAGAAGAACACAGATACAAAACAAACCATACACAAAAATGTAAAGCTTTACGAGTTACTGTGATTTAATCCTCAGAAGCAATGTATAAATAAAAAAAGGCAATGTTTTCCCACAGCCTTTTCTACGTTTGATGTTCCTAGATTTGCTGTTTAATTTTTGCCCACCTACCAGATATTAAATGATATCTTAATGCCGTCCTTAGTATTTTCTCAGTTGCCATTTATTACTTGGTTTAATGCCAAAAATTAATATATGCTGATTGTAGGAAATTTGAAAGCGCGTCGCTCAAGGATAACTGCTGTGCACATTGTGGTGCATTCTGAACCTTCCATTTTTTTTCCTTGGCATATGTAATTATCTAGATTGAGTTCGTACCACATATACAGTTTTGTATTCTGACTTTTTCATTTAATATTTTATCATGAGAATTCCCTATATCATTAAATGTTACATAAAAAACATGATTTTCAGTGGCTGCTTACTATTCTATCATATGGTTGTGCCTAAACTTATGTAACCATAGGTCATAAAAATTTTTCTTTTTTGCTGTTATAAGTAATGCAGACACCAATATCATTAAATGTTACATAAAAAACATGATTTTCAGTGGCTGCTTACTATTCTATCATATGGATGTGCCTAAACTTATGTAACCATAGGTCATAAAAATTTTTCTTTTTTGCTGTTATAAGTAATGCAGACACCAACATCTTTGTACTATATCTACGTTATGTTTACAAGGTAAAGGACATTGGATAATATGTGGTTAACTCTTGAATGTGCTCTCTTTTTCAAAATCTACATGTTAAGTATCCATGAGGGGAGGTTTGTGGGAAGCCCTGTGCACTGGTAGGCATAACTTCTCTACAGTTGGTACTTTTGTACAACACATATCTGACAGTTTAGAGCCTTCAGCCGAGTCCCAGAAGCACTCACCTCGCTTTTTCTCTCTGCGCAGTCCTACTGCTATAGGTATCGCTGTGCTGCTCGAAGCCAGAACACACCTGACAGCTCAGCTTCGAATCTGGGATTCCGCTGTGCAGCTGACCACCTGCCCACTGTGGACTGATAGCCAAGAATAGCCTTCCCAAATCCAAGAAGATGTTGTGTCTAACCTGCACTTGGCTTCCCTCAGAACTCTGAACAATCTCGTGCAAAGAATTCCCACCCCAAGGTGGGGTTACATACCTGCCCAATGGCCAAAGGAACTGTCTCGCGAGACCAAATCGCTGACCTGCGTCAGTGCATGTGCTTTATTGTGTGGTGCATCTTTGGAGATCATCGCCATGTTTTACTTTTGAGTCTTTTAAAGAGGAAGGGGAGTAGAGGGAACCCTGAACTAGGCTTCAGCAGGCCTGCCTCCTAGCCAGGGGTGTTAGACACTGGGGCCCAGCACTTGACCTTCATGGGCCTCTGTATCCGCATCCATCAGATGAGGGGATGGACAACATGACCTCTGAGGTTCTCTCCAACTCACAAATTCTATGAGTGATGTCAGATTCTATTGTGATTTCACAGTGAGAATTTAAGACATTATTTTTTAGCTATTTTTTTCTGTGTGTGAAACTTTGGGTGATATAAGAGTTCTCTTATGTACTATTTTCAGAAAAGGGGGGAGGGGGGTGATGATGAGTCTTTTATATTCATACTGCACTTTGTTTTTCCAGGGAAATCAGTGTCTTTTACATTGTTATGATGCATCCCACGTGGGCCTGTGATGAAATGCTGAAGTTCAGAAATCTGAACACACAGGAATATCTGTGGGGTGACTTTACTGTGCTTTATCTTTTAACATTAAGTGCCTTTGGTTCAGAGGGACAGTTATAAGCCCTATTTCCCCCTCTCCCCAAAGCCTTTGGTGAATGTGAAATGTGTGATAAATGGGGAAAGCCGTTAATTCTAGATTTAGGAGAACAGGAACGAGGACCTTGCATTAGCTATATTCTAAGTATCCGGTATTTTGTAATAGAGAAGTAGGAAATCTTGTTGGCTATGGAATATTAGATGCTTTGAATCATGCACTATGTCGAATAAACTGGTATCTGCTAAATCAGGCTTTATTCTCATTGATTCCTTTTTTCTTTCCTTCCTTTGTGTTTTAAAGAAATGACTTTGTGATGTTTCTGTGTTTTGTTTGCTGCAAAACCTTCATGACGATTGGCTAGTTGATAACTTTGATATATTGGCAGTTTGTGGGAATTTTTATTCCGAAAGGCAAGGCTGTTGTGCCGGGAACCCTATTCTGCCCTTGCTGCTGCTTGCCGCGGTAGGTAATGTGAAGTCAAGGGCTCGGGCTCAGTCGGTGATCCTGTTAAACCTGGCAACTGCTTCACATGCCAGGAAAGTACTCTGCTGTAGAATGATGGCTTTCAACCCACAGTCCCTGTTATCAGGATCCCATCCTGATTCCTCAGTCCAGAGGACCCCTAAGCCATTTCTAGCATGTCATTGGGAAGAAATGCTTAAGTTGAATAATATTCATAAGTGTTTAACCAACACTTGATTGCTACTTTTGGGCACAGCCTCATAACATATTGAAACATTTGTCTTAAAGAATAGTCATGTAGCTGGCATGTTTAGCCACATTTGTTGATCAGTCACTTTGTGGATATAAACTGTTTCTCTACAAACTTCCACCAATTGATGATTAATCCCAGGCCAAAGAAAAAAATAAAACATTTGTAGGAAATAGCTAAGGTAGGAAATAAGGTATTTTATTTTTAAAGTCCCCACTACTATAGCATAATTTTTGCTTTATTTGTTACCTCTCACCTGCATTTATTTTTTACATCATTATGTTTGTAGTGTGTGTATTTTGAATTCTTCTCTTGCTAATTAATGTTACATAGCATAAATATTTTGGGGCATAGTTTTTAGAACTGCATTTTTAGCAGCAGTAATACTGACAAGCATTTATAGTGAAATTTTAACGAGCCCATCATTTAAGAACCACATGTCTAGGTTACCAACTAAGGAGAACACCAAACTACAGACACTTATAGCCACTGCACTTTATAATATTGCATACTGACATATGAAAAGACCAACAAAATGGCAGTATAATAAGGTCAGTTTCAGTGCCATAGAAGTATTCCTGAAAAACCTTACCTTCTACAAAATTGCACACAAAAGAATGGGGGCATGAGGGAAAAATAGAGGTAGAACAGACCACTCAAAACATAAGGAACTTCGTACATTGTACCAGAACACTAACAAAATAATAACTATCCTAATAAAACAGTAGTTTATTAAAATCTCCACTGGCATTTGCAGCCAGTCAGTCCTTTGTAGCCTTAAACCCTGAGGTTCCTTTCTTCCCCACGATGTAAGTCCTTAAAGGCATGTGCTGCTACTGGAGAATACTTCCATCAAAAGTAAAAATATGATCCAGGGCATAAACTTCATCAATCGATTTTTTTAAGGATGTCAATGTCTTTGCAGCATCTTTATCTGCACTTTCAGCTTTTCAGAGAGCTTAACAAACTAGAAATTGTAGCAATTCTTAAAGCCACTAAATAAATCACTACTTGCACTAAAGGAAGAAGGCTCTTCCATAGGATTAATTTTTTTTTTCTCAAGGTCTTCATATATTGCTAAGTTTTTGTTTTAAATTGTAAAATAGTTTGTGCCTGATTGTTTCAAAAACATTTCAAATCAGATACGATCTAACATGATTTCTACATTCTTCTCCATTCTCTGTTTATTAATCACTTAAGAGCTATTTCTGCATTGAAGAAACACTTGTAGCAACACAGACCATTTGGTTGATGTGCCAGTTCCAGTACTGAAAACCTTTTATTTATTTATTTATTTTTGTTTATCTGAAAATGTTTTTTTTTTTCGTTAAATTTTTATTTTGTCAAAATACAATGTATATGATTATTATGGCCCACCATCGACACCTCCCTCCCTCCTCCCTCTCTCCCCTTCCCCCCAAGAATGTCCTTTCCGTTTGCT